>NC_056744.1:228454306-228486806 GCF_019279795.1 Protopterus annectens
TTTCAAATCTTTGACATTTTTTCTTGAACAAGTATTTTTCTTTCCTTTAGTTTCTCTCTAAATCTTTCTAAATATCTCTATCAGGAAATTCTGGGCTTCTTGTGCAATAGTAACACAACATAATTTATTTCTTATCCCCAATAGTTCACGTTGTCATCGTTATGGCTCATCTTTGGCCTGTCAGTCTTTGCATTTTTGTGACTACTACTTCCTTCTAGAATGGGAGTGGAGGTGGACATCTTTCCTCCTTTCCCCCTAAACTTGACCTAACCGTGTTGTAGGAAAGTTTTCATGTTGAGAGGATTCTATACTGTCTTTTTGTTCAGTGCTGGCACCAGTGCGTATTTCAGGATTGGTCACTTTTTTGTCCTGGGACCTATGTGCCCAGCTGTCTTTTTTGTTTTTTCACCTACCCTTCTCCATGATATATGCTACATAAAAAACAGTCTATATATCAGTATTGTCTATGTGAGATTTTGTAAAAACAGAATCTGCCACATGAAGGTACTCAACAAGATCTTTCAATGAATTCAGTTCTGGCAAAAGTACTGTCCTTCTATTGCTATTTTATCTCTCCATTTGGACCCTCTGTTTTTTTAAATCTGTTTTTTGAACTGTTGCCATTGGGAGATCCTATGTGATCTTCCCTCCTATATAATTCCTTTCATGTTATTAAAAGGCTTCCAGTATGTCTCATCAAAGTACAATACCATGTGGAACCAAGTCCCCAAACACAAAAGGTCAGAAATCAAACAAAAATTAACAATAAAGAGGCAAACTGCCTTGAAGCCTCATGTGGGGGGAGGGCAACCTCCCCACAAGCTCAGAAGTTATACATACTGATTCCATGGTCACACAAAGATATAGAAAGAAGACATGACCCCAAAGAAAATGCATTACTGCTGGTGCTCACTTAGAAATCACAACTGCAGTGATTCCCTGTGGGAAGCAATGACTAGGGAGTTCAGCATCAATATATTCTGCTAGGTGAATTGGTTCTTCATTAAGACTGTTCTCAAGAATCAGGAGAGTAGCCAATTAGAAAACAGTTGTATTGTTGTTGTCAGTCTATTTTTAAATGATGTCTAGGGAGTTCAGTCCTTCAGTACCTTCAGGTACTTGTAATTATGAAAATTTCAAGGAGTATGTGTTAGCTTTTGACTAGTCAATGTCAGTGTTATTGCTGAGAACTTCTGCCCTTAATAAATTCATATCTTGAGAAATCTTGGTGAATATTGCAAACAGACTGGACATATTTATACAAATTAAATCTAGTATTGTGTCACATACTCTTTCAGTATTTCTCCCATATTTATTTGAAGAACTCTTATTAAAAATATATTAAACATTTTCCTAATTCAAAATTACTTCCTAACCTGAGATATTTCTGAAGGTGAGCAGTAACGAGTTCCTCAAGATGGTTTCCCAATAACAGCTGATTTTCAGACTGGAAGTAACTAATGAAACAAAACCTTCATAAATAATGCAAAAGTAGACTTTTCCTCCTAAACACATCAGAATTTTGATCATGGCCACTTCCAGTGATAATGTAGGTTTCACATCCCCAGAGTAAAACAATTTAAATGAAAGAAGAATCAGTTACGAAGAAACCATAGAGCAGTTATCAGAACTGCTCTTCATCTGATTTTCCACTCAGATTCTTTCTACGTACCATCTATCTAACCTTCATTATGACAGCAGTGAAATGAACCCTGAGGAGTATAAACACACAGCCATGTTATAAATATGGCTGCCTGCCCAGTTATATGACCCTTCTTCAAGCATGGTAAACCTCTGCAGTGATGCTAGCAGCAATGCTGCATCACTTTGTAGAGGCCCATGTGTCATAGTGCTGACCTCTACAGTTTGGTGTACCAGATGTGGGCATAATGGACACTCGCTGAGTGTTTTACACATATAATAAAATTTATGGTGATCACATAAAATTTTACTTATGATGATTAAATGCTGTCTGCATTTCACTGAAGAACCCAATTTGATTCACATTTAAAAATACCTGTTCTAGTCTAGGTGCAAAAATTGTCATATCGTAACACTGACTGTGGCCAACCCTATGACCTGTATATTATTAATGTCATTGAATTTTTTAACAAATACAGCTTCTCAAACTGAGTTAATGTTAAGGCAGACTAATAAATTCTAAATTATTTTTTGTCTTGATTTAAATAATCTTCCAGCACACCGCTATGAATCATGATTTATTTTCCTATGAAGTGTTACACTACTATTTGAAGTTACAGTATGAGCTTTTGTTCTTAATGGGTATAATGTGTCATTCTGAGACAGTATTCATATTTATGAAGGTCATAACACATTCTTCTAACTCTTCAAGCTCCCTTACTTTCTCTGTCTCACACTCATCCACACAGACACAAACATGCACATAGATGAACACTTACTAGTGTACACACACACACACACACACACACACACACACACACACACACACACACACACACACACACACACACACAAACTACACATGCACAAACAGAAGCAGACACATACTGCATCTATCTAAGAAAACCTGGAAGTAACAAATGGCATTCTCTTTATATATAGCAATGTTTGTTATTGATCTTTTTCTGGATATTTTTGAATCACTAACTTATTGTCTACTGGTAAAAATTGTTGATAAGCTTTTCTTTGTGCACTCCTCTCTTATGCTCACATAGAAAGTTCTTTGATTGTTTTATATATTATGTATAATTATCTCTAGTCTCTGTATTATACTCGCGGTGGTGGTGCTGCGGTAGCGTTGTCACCTCACAGTTAGACGTTGCTCATTCGGTTCTCAGTTAGAGCATCTTCTGTGTGGTGACATGCGTGAATGGGTGTTCCTTCACTGAAGGTTGTGCATTAGGCCTGGCAAGCCAGCCCGTAAAAATCTACTGCCAATCATTAGCGGACCGGAGTTCCGCTGTGGCGACCCCTAACCAGGAAAAGCCGAAAGACACAACAACAACAATCTCTAGTCTCTGTATTAATTAAATGGAGCTTTTCTCCCCGGGCCTCTGTTGTAAATGGACCTCGTCCAGACAGACCATCCCGGTTAACAAATGTAAAATAAATAAATAAGTGTATATGTATATATATATATATATATATATATATATATATATATATTTACAGTCTGTAGGCTGACACTTTCTCTCACACCTGGTATCTTTGTATTTTTTTCAAAGTGCTTCTTTTAGATCTGTTATGGTCTAATGAAAGGTAACATATCAGCTTTAGTTCCACCATTTTCCTGCTGTCCTTATAATCCTATAGAAGCATTATGAACACAATTATATACTTGTCTTCAAGTCTGGAATTATTGGAAAATTCTTCTTGCAGATGCCATAAATATACCATTGGTATATACAGCAGTCTTTTGAAATGTGCCCATGGCTGTCATGCTTTCTGCAGTCATGATTTTCATTTTTATTTCTGGTGGAATTGGCTGGCCTCAAACACCACTGGGTTTCTGTATCATGGAAGTTGTCACACAGTCATTTAAGCCTGCCACCCTGCATAATATAGTGACCCCCTTGCTTGTGGGTTGTGAATACTGCGCACATGGCTGTGACTGAGAATAATTACTGCTACATCTGAATTCTGGGTACTGTGCCTTGGACTGAGAGGGTGGTACTAACATCGCAGATGTGAATACAGCTCACTATTCTGACACTTAATGTATGCATAATTTCTCATTTACACATTCTCTATTTTTAAACTCATAGAGTGACTTTTGATTTTATGCATTCATAGCTATGTGGCTATTCTGCTTTTGCTGTTCACAGTTTTGATCAGCGAGGAGCTGTTTTTTTTTTTCTTAGTCCATACTTATTTTTGAATATTGTAGTCACTAGTATGTTTCTTTGAACTACACTTTGTACATACTTGTTTTTGAATACTGTAGTTACTAGTATGTTTCCTTGAACCACACTTTGTACATATTTGTTTTGAATACTGTCATCTCTTGTATGCTTCTTTGAGCTACACAGCTGTCTTAAGCACTCTGTGATTATGATACCTGCTCCAAATAGGTTACCATCTTTTCAGAAACATGCAAAATAAATGATACTATCATTCCTTGCTGCTGTGTTGTAGCAGTGGTGATATTTTTGTCACAAAAGTATGTATACTCCATAAAATACTGTCAGAGTTGTATCCAAAACAATAGTTTTGTTTAATATTTCAGACATTTTTTAATATACCCACAGTAAATTAATACCTGTGTCCCTCAGAGGCTTTTACCACAGTATTGGACCATTAGATCACAACAATATGGTAATGTATATCGGGCAGGTCTTGGCTAAATTATAATTCTCCAGTCACTATTATCCAATACTGTTCAGCATCATCATATTTATAATGTCTGCATTTATAGATTTTAAGCAGAAAGTATCAGGATAATCTATACAGGTGTTAGTATCTGAAGATAATTAACTTAGTCCAAATCAAAAGTACTCAACTATTCAGAATAAACAAACAAACAAACAAATACATAAATAAATAAAATCAAGAAAGAAAGAGTACACAATTAAGAAGTGCAATACAGACAGCTCAGGAGAACCACAAGGAAATATTATTAAAAAAAAATGTTGTCGGAAAACTGAGTACCATTCCTGAAGAAGAAAAATGTATGTTGTCGGTAAACTGAATACCATTCCTCAAGAGGAAAAATGCACACAGGATAGAATTAAGGTGATTCTTATGGTATGCATTAAAAAGTAATCTGATGGATACATTGTGAGGGAAAATGCAAATGTTAGTTAACCATTCTGTCCTTTGCTATCAGTGTCACAGTTTCTATATTTTAAGCAATAATTGCTCATTGACGATATTTGCATAGTGTTTAACTGAGAAAGGAATGTTTGAAAACGGTTTCATAAACCACAACTTGTTTCTGCTGTCCATTGCGTTTATTGTCCCTGAAGTATACATACACACATGGTGTACATGCCTTGCTTATTACTCAGATGTTGATCTGATGTGCACACCTGTACTTTGATAAGCAGGGACAGAAGTAAATCATTCACCTACTATATTTGTTTATAGGTTGACTTACTTACGTCAGCCTAGTATACTGGAATATCACATTAACAGGTTGGGCAAAAGTTACTTCCGGGCTACTACAAAATGTTATTATAATGCAAAATAAAGTCACGTACATACAAATATGCATATTTAACCATAACATCACTGCTTTCTCCTGTTAAAACAAGAATAATTTACAGATGTGTGATGCATTATTGCATTTTTGCTGCAATACTGTTTACAGTATCTGAGAGCTATAAACTTATATGTACATACTATTCAGTAAAGGTTTGATGTACTTGCATTTCAACAGACTAATGCTGTTCACAAACGGTAGAACCTTTTCCATTTTATAACAGATAATATTGTTGACTAGATAAATTGAAAAATAACATCACATTTAACAGAATTCAGCTCTCCTTGTGAAATCTGAATATATTTTGAATATTGACTCCTGTGTTCTGTAGTATATTACCTTGCATAGAACATTTTACTGCACTCTACAACCGCTATATGACTGCAAACTGTTTCAGATTACCTATACTTCCTCATATCTGGCAAGAACAATGTATTTTTTTTTACTAGCTCAGACTAAAACAACTTGGCTGTGTTCATATCATATATGTTTTTTCTGCATGTTTATTATAACAAACCAGCAGCTGTCTTAGAAAGGACTGCCATTTCACATCTTATAAATTCAGATGTGGGTCTGTGAAAAATCTGTTAAAAATGACTGACCATTTTGTGTACTAAGATGAATGCTTTTGTTTCAATCAGCCTCATGTTTCCTTATTTTTTTGTTTTATTATTATTATTATTATTATTATTGAGTCCATATTGTTGATCATCTTGTGTATTCAAATAAGATGATGAGGCTTGGGTGTTCGTTTAAGTAGTGTATTACACACAAATACATCAGAAGTTATGACTGGAACATTAAACTTAAACGAACTAACTGACTGACTGCTACACACATAACTGCTTTCATGCTGGCTGCTCACTCAAAATAGCACTCTTGCTTGCACATACTCAGTACTTATATGCATATGCTCATAGACTGGAATGGCTTTTAAAAGTGCACACACAGTCTGATCTACACATATGACATCTAGAGTCAAGATTTCTGGCTGTAGAAAGCTTAAGTCAAGGAATCACTTCAGATTATATTTCTAGTGTCCATAACTCTTAAATAAAAGGTCAGGAAAGAGTGAGAAGTAGGTTTAGCCTTGAAAATTGTATGGCATAACACAAAATGTTAGAGAACAAAACAAAACATAAGTAATGGTAAAGACATAGAGTCCAAAGAGACAGAGGGATGCAGAAAAATAAAAAATTCTAAGAAGGCAGTAAGCAAGGAGAAAGAATTATGTGCATATTTATTGGAAGCAGAAACATGGTAGTAACCAAGAGTGTAGTGGTGTAAATGGGGTGATGTGTGAAAGAAATAGTCTAGTCTGCAAGTAAAACTGAAATGCATAGTGTAGGGAACCTTGTACAACTTAGGCACATAGTATCTACTGAAGAAAAAACATTAAAGATGCCCATGGGCTGAGTATGATCACTTAAGTTAGCATTCCCAGAAAATGAAGGGGTGACAGAATGGGTGGACACCAATAGATGAACAAGGTTCTTACAAAGTTGTACAAGCCCATTGTCCTTTGTGGAGCAGGCCTTGTTCTCCATTCAGAGTCACTGCTCATCTATAAGAATGTGACGTGACAGAACTCAGCTAGTTCTACGTACGGTACACATCCTTCTTCCTCCTCTGTTTTCTTAATTGATTTACTTTTCACTAACTCCCAAGGCAGTTGGCTTAAGGACACTCTCCTACTGAATTACACATTGCCATTGTCTATTAATGTCACTTTTGTTCCCCCAAAAATTCCCATAATGAAGATTATCTTTAAAAACTTTCTTTTTTCACAAAGAAAACTTTTTTTTCCTGAAAACTTTTTAGTGTATGCAGTGGTCCCCCCTTTTATTACTTAACTAATCCAGAAGAAGGATCTACCTGTTTCCTATGACTTACTAATCCTTCTTCAAGAACTGATTTATCCAGTCTAAATTCTCATTTTAGGCTTAATCATTGCCCCTGGCTCACTCAAGTCCTCAGGTAGCATTTGAAATAATAGTACAGACTATGGCTTAAATAGGAAGCATCTAAAAACCTTGTCTGTCATCGTTGTTTTAACCTGCTAAGCATAGCACTCATATTACCATAAAAACAACAAATTTTAATAACAGCAAAGAAAGACAGGGGCATTTACTTAAAAACCCTAAGAAATCAAGGATATTGAACATCAGTGATATAATTAACATTGTGCTTGCTAAAAGACAACAACAAATGTCTCTCAAATTTTGATTGTACTATTTTTCTAGGTATCTGTCTTACATACCCATCATTTGACTGATATACTCCTCCACTTCCCAACCTACCTACTTTATTCACTAATTTCTTTTTCTCTATGCCTTTCTCTTTATATCCCCCATCTCTATCTTCACCCATACCTATCTCTTCAAAGTTTATTCCAATAATACTGTTACCTATCTTGTGTCATCTAACTTTTCTTTAACAAGCCCCAGCATATACCATGCAAGCTGTCACTTATAATTTAACTTCTCACTATGTGCTGGCAAGTTTTCCTCAGGAATGGAAATCTATAGCAATCATTCCTCTTCCTATAGCCAGTTACGTCTCCCCACTAGAACATCAGTGGTCTATTGCTAACCTTTCCTCTTAACTAAAATATGCCTAAAACACATATATAAGCAAGTGCACCAGTTGCATGGTTGAAGAGGGAAAAAGCCCTGTGCCCCAAGAAACAAAAGTTAAGTTAGCAGCTCAAGCAACTGTTGGAGTTGACTTAGTTGATTTGGGTGTATAGAAATGCCCATACAGGGGGGGAGGGATGGGAAAATCCAGGTTACAACAATTCCATGATACCTTCGGTCAAGGAGCATTGATGCAGGAAGGTAATAAATCTGCACAATAACTACAGTCTTCATGACAATCACTTCTGATTCAATTCCGCTAATCTTTTGCTAAGGCCAAAATTATCTAAGGTTCTTTAAAACTCATTCCATGATGTTTGGGACTAGTCAGAAACTCTCCTTTCCTCATATATTTTTTGATTCATTTGACAACCAGATTTCAGATCTGTACTAATTAGATGCACTGATGTCTCCCTCATTCCAGACTATCCCTTCAAATATATACTGATTTAACTAGAAGTAAGGGATAACATGGTTTCTTCACAGGCAGTTTATCAAAACTTTCCTTGTCAAACCACAGACATAACACTGCAGTAAGAGTGAATGTCATTTTCATTTGGTGTGTGAAATCCATGGTATACTCCATCACTTTTGAGTGCATGAATGGCAGGGAATAGGGGATTTCATTGTTTACTGTTTTTTTAACTGCAAGTTCAGTTTAATAACATTGTTTTCTGTAGCAGAATGTTGAGGATGGGGAGAGGGAAATGTTTTTGTTTTGATGGCCTTTTCCTTTCTTCATTGTGGTTGGATTGTGGAGATTTTTAAGTAGGCCTGTCACCTTGCAAAAATGTTTTTTTTATTTGTTTTCCTTTGCTTTTCAGTGATGCTCGATTTCTGCATGCATTTGGTTAGTGTCAGTGTATTCCTTTCTTTTTAACATATTTGATGGTTATGGTTTCATTATGCGGACATGTATCCAGAAAGAAAATGTTAAATCAACTATAAACCAGATTTCTTTTTTCAAACTTCCTCAATCCTGAATCATGTAACTTCATTGACAGGAATGCAGAAATTCCCAAACTGGACCATGCACTCCCTCAGTTTAATTATGGAATTATCCATAAAACATTCCTACTCATAAAGCTACCTGATTCTAGAAACCACCAGTGTCTTTTACTAAATTCTGTATATACTCTTTAAGTAACAGAACCTTTTCTCTTCATCACTTGAATACAAATTGCATAACCTAAATTTATCTCAAGCCCTGGCCCATAAATTAAGTACTGCCAAAGTGGTTATGAAGACCTTCTACATTGCCCACCTGATCATGAAGGGATTCACATCCAGATCAGGAGAGGTCATTGTACCCCTGTACTCTTCACTTATCAGACCAATGATTGAGTACAACGCCCCATTCGGAATGTACCTTACCCGACACCTGCAGCAGTTGGAAAGACCCCACAAGTTCCTCACCAAAAGGATAAAGGGGCTCAAACATATGTCATACGATGCCCGACTGAAGAAACTCCAGCTCTATTCAGTCGCATACCGTCTGCTCAGAGGTGATCTGTGCCTGACATACAAGGCCATGTCCAACCCGGAATTAATGGACATGCTTCACCTCAAAAAATCCAAATCCACCAGAGCCACGAGAGCAAGAGACTTAAACCACAACACGGATATAAATAGGACATGCTGGAGGGACAGATTCATCACCCAGAGACTCCCTACACTATGGAACAGAATCCCAGTCCATGTGAGGCAGAGCCCCTCACTGACTCTGTTCAAGAGAAATCTTGACGAGTGGATGGGAGATCGTAGGTTTACCCCGGGAATCATCTCTGTATCACTGCTGGACAGAGGCACAGCAAACTAATGGGTATAGTATTCTCATCCTAAGGGGTGGTGAAAGCCACACACACTCTGGCTAGGCTTATAAATGCCCTAGGCAGATAGCCTAGTATGAGCCTATGAACCTATGAACCTATTGCCTTCCATTACTACCCGCTGAGAAACCCTAAGTTTTTACTGGGAATGGTCCCTATAGTTATGGGATACCTAGACAAAAATTCACTGAAATTCTGGTGTACTCTTTCCACTTTGGGAAGGACATTTCACAAACTATTCCAACAGTGTGGAATTATCTTATCACAAAACTCAGATACCTGCTAGCCTTTTCTCTCTTCAGTCATTCCTTCTTATATCACCTCTCACAGAGCTCAAAGGCAGTAGGGATTCCATTCAAGTCTATTTCCCTCACCATTCTATACATCCTTAGCTTCCTTCTTTGACCCTTTTAAGTCAGATATTTCTATCTTCTCTTTTCTATGCCTATGCACCATTTAAGTTATTATCAAAGTTATTAGTAGTGCTAGTAATGCCTGTATTATTTATGAATTCTGTTTGTTATTGTCACTTCATATTGTTAAATGCAGCATAATTCATTAGTACTCATTTTATATATATATATATATATATATATATATATATATATATATATATATATATATAATATATATATTGCCTATGTTCTTTACATTTCACTGTAAATATGTATCAACAGTAATCTCTCATCATTTCTAAATACTTATACTTGAAAGTAAATTCTGCATGTACTTTTAATCTATATTGGCGTAAGTCCCCAGTTATGGCTGAAAATGTTCTTTGGACCAGACAATCTACCTAGATAATAAATAACCTACTGGCAGCTAGCTATGTAGCCACATAAAAATAAATAATATTTAGGTATGCTGCAGAACAAGAATTACTACTGTTTTATTTTCTTTTTTGTTTGACCTCACCCCCTAAATCACTGGCTCCTTAGTCCGATTGGCTCACTCATTCCCCAAACAGGAAAAGAGTCAGTTACAGTCAGACCATATAGCCCATTCATTTCCAGCCTGAGAAAGAGCTTTCTAGGTCTATTTGCTCCAATCAGGCAAGACTTGGGGTTAGTATGTGGCCAGTGTGAAGGTCATTCAAGCTGTCTACAAACCTCTGCCTGTATGATAGTAAGGAAATTCCTTGTAAGTGCCATTATCCTAGATGGGATTCTTAAAGCGAGGCTTTTGCTCATCCCTGAACAACCTTCAGGCTTTTCCTGCATGTACCGTACACATCTCCTTTAGCTTCAGTCTGACAACTTCACGTCCCTCCCACTCATCCAGTAGGTACAGCAGTGTAGCAGGATAGTCTTACACACTGGTTCTAGGATGAATGAGCCAGCATCATCTGTGTACATCCACCGCCCCATCTGTCCCTTCCAGTGAGTGGCAGCCAAGTCAAGTCAACCAAACAAGGCATAGTTAGGCCTTTATCCCTCTACACCACTGGGCTGGATCAGCTACTTCTGTTTTCTAAGTAATGCACTCAGCTTTTGATCTTGTACAAGTCACCCACTTAGAGAATTTTATGACTCTTAGACACAACAACTTTGCCAGTAGATCTAACACATTTATAAAAGTACAAAAAGCTGATAAGAAATCTCAAATGTAGATGGATATAGTGGTAGTGCCAGCATACTAGGAAACATAGCTATCCAAAGTATCTGCTGCATGGAGATAAGATTCTAAGCATCCTATAAGTTCATGGATGTCAGAAGGTCTTATTGTTGATGGAATAGACCCTTCCATATAATTTCCATGCAGAAATGATTGTGTACCATATATTTATTATGTGTTTGTAAGTTCAGCATTTCACACAACCTTCAGAAGTTTTGTACACAAGGGGAAAGCAAGAGAAGACACCTTCACCCTTCTGCTTCACTGGTAATTCTTAGAATGTGCATACCAGTTGAAATTGGCAGACTGAATTCTATAATTTTTACTGACTATGGCTGAATATCTATGTCACTATTGTTATGAGTTGCCTAGGCTGAAATTCACTGAAATTTTGGTGTATAACCCCTTACTACAACATGCAAGAACCATTTGCCTGTTTTGTACCATCCCCCCAAAAAAGTGCTGAATATGACATCAGTGGTTATTTAGTGACATGACAGAGCTTGCATCTGGTAATCAGAGTATATACTGGCACTTTATGTCATCAGAGTACATATAGGAACTTTATGTAAATCGAGAAAATGAAACCTTGCCTCTGAAGTGTGATCACTGCACTGGACCCATAATCCTTTCTCTTTCCGCGAGCTCTGACATTGCATTGGTCATGTAAGTTTTAATTGCATGTTATTGAATGAGAGCCTTCTGTTGTTAGGACAAAACTGGCAAATCATAGCTTCATATAAAGAGGGGAGGGGGAGTAATCTTGACACAGAGCTGAGTTCAGCATATAAGGGCAAATGGCTTAATATATTTTGGTGATATCTCAGTAAGCCTTCTATGAATCATTTGTGTTGGAAAGATAAGCATATTTGTGATTCCTTCAGCATTTTGTCTCTACTAAAGCTGAAACTAAAGGATTTTCTGGATCACAGGACCAGTTCTGTAGTTCTTCTCTCAGAGAGAAGAATATAATTTAGTGTATCAGCTATATTCTTGGATGCCAGTGATATGAATTTGAATAAATTTATTAAAGACTATGAAAGATGAGAATCTGTGTTCAAATGCCTTTTTTTGGTACTAATCCATTACTTTAATATCTGGACTGGATATCATGCTTGAAGCTTCTCTGGAATGAAATGAGAACCTTCTCCAGGATCTTAGCTGGGGGTCATTTGTTAAAGTATGACCATATGAAATTGATAATGTAATGAATCATATGAGAGTGACTCCTCTGCAAGAGGATAACCTGATCAAGATGATTGTCTCAAAAGAATGAGAGTACATTTGGGACTGTCCATTTTGTCTGAATCATGTTTTTAACTGGGGAAGCCCACAATGACCAGAAAACAGACTGTTGATTTGCTGGACACATGATGGCATTAGCTTCCTACTGAAGTAGACTCGAAGGAAATGAATTTACTAGTGTTTCTGAAGTAGCCATGATGTCTCAGATATCATCCCTATGTATAAACACCACGTGAAGCAAATCTCTTTACCAGATTCAGCACAGCCCTATGTCCATCTTGAACATATTTGGCTTAATACCAAGAATGGAGATCCATATCTTCCTCTTCATATAGAAGGAATGAGTTATATACAGCAGTGACTCTGAGACCTAGCATTATTGTTTTGCCTCCAACAAAACTTTCTAGGGTACACGATTATATTTATCTATTTATTTATTTATTATTTGTTGGTATTTGTTTACCGGGAAAGTCCACTGGGCCAAGGAAAGCTCATTTTCAGTGCAGGCCCAGGGAGAAAAGCTCCACAAATACAACACAGATGAGAATACATAGTATAGGACAGTTAGTGAAGCATGATGCATTCTACAAAATATAGAAAATGCATTATAAACACAAGTAGTTTAAAAACAAAATCAAGGTGCATTGACTGAATGGCGATTACATGTCTTCTATTGGTCCACAACATACATGGGATGTGGACTATATTATCAAACTTCCATGACCTTTCCTATATTCATACAAAGATAAAAAGTGGATCCATAGTTACATAGACAGCTTGGAATCCCCTCAGCATCCCTTGAATCAGAAGCTTAGATAGTAGAAGTAGTCTCCTTTGTATAGGCTTTCCCAAGAAGTACAACTGGAACACATTTTCTTATCTTCTTTTTGTAAATAGTAACTAAAACCCTGGTTAGCCAGTCCAAAGCTACTGACCCACATTCTGTGAAACACTGAAAAGTTGCATTAACTATAACACACTTCAGTAATATGCAACTCCTTCATCATTTTTAACAGGACCTCACCTACTGTTTCTCAGACTGCCTGCCTGAAAATTGTCCAGTTGCTGCAGTGACCTCAAGTACAGGAATAGACCTACTATCTCCACTTGTTTCTGTCACCACCTCCTCAAAGCAAGATGTTCACTGAGAACAGTAGATCCTGTGTATCTCAAAAAGCTTCTCCAACCTTCCAGCAGGATTTTCAGTTAAAATCAGTCTGCTGAGAGCAGCTGGTGTAGTAATCCCCCTTGATTTACCACATGGAACCTTTGGAGAGACATCACATCACCTTCAGAAGTTTTGAACACCAGGGAAATGCAAGAGAAGACACCTTCACCCAGCTGCTTCACTGGTAATTCTTAGAATGTGCATACCAGTTGAAATTGGCAGACTGAATTCTATCATTTTTACTTACTATGGTTGAATATCTATGTCACTATTGTTATAAGTTGCCTAGATTGAAATTCACTGAAATTCTGGTGTATAACCCCTTACTACAACATGCAAGAACCATTTCTCTGCTTTGTACTATCCCAATAGAAAGTGCTGAAGATGACATCACCACTGTCTATCTAGCCCTTGCTACGAACATTGATGCTACCCCCCCATGCTGGGGTTGTTTAAGGCTCTCATTCAATAACATGCAATTAAATCTTACATGACCAATGCAGTGTCAGAGTTCAAGGAAAGAGAAAGGATTATGGGTCCAGAGCAGCGATCACACTTCAGCGGCAAGGCTTCATTTTATAAGAAACTACAGGGACTCTAAACCATGACCTATGCAGACAGACTGAAAGCCCTTTCACTTTACTCTGTATATTATAGGCTGCTGAGAGGTGACGTGCCTGGCCTATAGAGCAATCTCCAACCCTGCCTTTATGGAAATACTGCACATCCACAAGTCAAATGGCTCAAGAGTCACTCACTCTAGAGATTTCAACCTAGCTTGTGACATTAACAGATCATGCTGGACAGACATATGTCTCCCAGAGACAGCTGCTTCTCTGGAATAGACTCCCTATTCACGTAAAACTCAGCTCCTCACTGACCCTATTCAAATGCAACCTAGATAATTGGATGGGAGACCACAAATTCACCCTTGCGGTGGCACCCTTGTCCATCCTGGATAGGGGTAGGGTAGCTGGTGTTGATCATAGCCCTGCTCTGTTTATAAATTCATGCTTAACTACCCAAAAAAGAACAAATGGGGATATGTGGTATTAACATGAATAGGCTTGTACTGGCTGTATAGCCACTATCCTATTAACCTCCTGTGGACCTATGACCCTATGAACATGTTTTGCAAGAACATTTTAGATCCCATCTGAATGTCTTTCCCCTTGGTTTCATCAAGATTCTCAAACATCCTCACCATCAGTTCAGCATTTGTTGCAGCTGCTTCATTCCTGGTCTATCAATATCTGCTATTCCTGTCTGGAAACTGTAACACTAGCATTGCATGGAAGGCATCCTTTAACAGGTTATTGTTCTACAGTTTAGCCACACTTCCTTGACACACTGCTTCAACTACTATGGTCTTTGAGCAAGATCTAATCAGACTCCATATACCAGCCTTCCCTAGTATATGGAACATGCTCTTTCAGAGGTTGGTGTCAAACCAGTGGTGCAGAAAGCATATGCTAGGCATTTCTAAACATACTCAGTACATTTGGGTGTCCTAAGTTTGTCCATCTGCTGCACATCTATTTGAACCAGCTTGACACCTACTGGTGATCAGTTGACAGTTCATTACCTGCCTTAACCTGAGTATGTGACATGGATGGGCTTCTGTCGGATAACATGACAAGAGTCACATACCTTTACCTCAAAGGGCTATCCCAACAAGTACACTTCCAAGCCATCTTGTGTTTGGTATGTCATCCACTATAGACAGTTCATTGCTAGCACAGACGTCCCATGTCAGTTTACTGTTTGGGGCAGAATCAGGTAAGTCAGTCCTCATGGTAATGGCCTTCTAGGTGTTTTCACCATTCTACATTTGACAAACACCTCCTTATAGGTGGTACCCTATAACGCACTACTGCTATTACCATGTAAAAGAAGTCTAAGAACCCTAACTCTAACTCTAACTACTGTTAAGTCCACATACACAAATAAGCAAGAGTTTTCCTTTCCATAGCTAACGGTCATGTTGAGATGACCATCTCATTTGCTGACAAAAGTTAAACTATACAAAACACACTCATGAGATTGTGAGTATCACCACACCTGCTCATGGCCTCTCCTGATGGATAACTCCAGTGCAGGAGAGAGAGTAAGAGAGAGAGAGACAGACAGACAGAGATCAATAATTCTGGTTCCAAAAACTAATAGGTTCATTGGTGTGTACTAGGCAAATGGCCCTGAAGTCTTTAAAAGCCTAGCCCATAGAAGTGCCCTGGCATCATGCCGCCTGATGTTAGTTCCCAGAAAAAGTCATCATTACTAATGCTTGAATCCAGGACCCTGTGCACTACAATTACAGAAACATACCTCTACACCATCTGGCCTATCTGTAATACTCTGTGCAAAGCATTTGTGGCAGTTGCTCTCTTCCTAGTTTATCAATATCTGTTGTTCCAGTCTGAAACCTGCTCCACTAGCATTGCAGGTAAGACATCCTTGTTTAAGTTGTCCACTTCCTTTCATTCTGCTTTCCATCAACAGGTGATTGGTCTACAAGTAAGACAGACTCTGACTACATTTTAGCCACACATCCTTGCTACTGCCTCAGCTACCAAGGTGTTGAGCAGGGTCTAGCCAAATTCCATGTACCTCCACCTTCCTTGTTATATAGGCCTTATATACCTGGATACACATCAGTTAGGCTTTGTAAAACACAGATAATTTTTGCTCATCCATGAAAGGGTTTCTGAGGCTATGGATAAGGGACAGGCAATCCCCACTGCTTATCTACCCCTTGCTAAGAACATTGATGCTACCCCCATGCTGGGGTTATTGACAAACTCTCCCTCATCTCAACAATAAGCCATACATAGTTTGCTGGATTGGTAATTGGCTGTCTGGCAGAAGAAATAACGACACTACTGCTGTCCCACAAGGCTCAGTCCTGGGTTCCCTTCTCTTTGCTTTATATTTCTGTGACATAAAAGCTGATATCAAGGAACTCTGGCTAAGCAAGGTTGCTGATGTTTGCAGGCCAAGGGTAGTTATCAAATCCCATTCTAATACCGAAATTCTCCAGCAATGGCTGGATCAAACACATGCTTGGTGTATTAATATGGGCTTACCCTTAACACCAAGAAATTCAGAATAGTTTCCTTTATTAAATTTAGCATCACTGCACCTTACTGTATAGATACCTTTCTACTTAAATGTGACACAGTCATCAGGGGCTTGGGCACATATGTTGAATACAAACTCTTCTCTAACAATTATGCCTCTGCAGTGGTTAGAAACTCCTTCAACCTTTCACAGATTATCCTCTATGGCATCTCCACAAGGTTCGAATAAGTTATAATACCACTTTATTCATCTTTTTGTAGGCCCATCATTGAATAGAATGCACAGTTCTACATGTACTTCACTAAGCACTTAAACCCATTTGAGAGACCTTACTGCTTCCTCACCAAAACAATCTCAGGGCTCAGTAGCCTTAGTTATTCTGATAGACCAAAAGCTTGATCTCTGTACTCATAAAGACTTCTGAGGGGTGATCTCGGCTTGGCTTTTTTTTTCTATTAATGACTCAGCACTCTGTGAACTCCTACACCTAAGCAGAATCAGTGGTAAAGCAAACACACATTCTAGAGTCCTAAACCTACACTATCACATCAACAAGACCAGATGGCATGATGGATACTTAACCCAACACAGACCCCATTACTGGAATATGCTGCATTTCCTTATTAAGGAGAATATTTCTCTAGCAGGTAAGTCAGTCTTCACAGTTATGGGCCTCTAGGCATTCCCACCATTTTTCTATGAAGCCCTGATAGCTCATTTAGTACAGTATCAGACCCTTAGTCAAAGGGTCTGTGGTTCAAATCCCTACTTAGTCTTACACTTTTGGGGGTGGGGAGCTGTTGTAATAGTTAATATGTTTACTTCACAGACAAAAGGTACAGGGTTTGAGTTTTACCTTTGAGGGGGAAATTGATCAGGCCTAGAATGGCCTACAAAGACAGCTAGCGTAGTACTTACCTATGAACATTTATAACCAGTTTGGATGACTGGATGGGTCATCCCAAATTTTTACCAGGAAAATGTGGAGAAAGTCCACTTAATTAGGGCACTGCTAGTTTGTAACCAGTAGTGGGTGATGTGGCTGAGATTCTTGATTGTTTCTTTTGATCATAAGCTTAATTCAGTACATGGGAACATATGACATTAAGAACAAATATATTTAACTGCTAATTCTCATTATGGTGCACACTCTTTGGCCACTCCCCAAGCATGCAGGGGATATTCCACATCTGAAGAGCCAATTTCCATTAACAAGGTCTACACCTTCCGAGCCCATCTGGCTCCTACATGCCACTTGACTAGCATATCAGCAGGACCCTAGAAATAAGATGTAACCAGTGTCACAAGTGGGATGTGCATGCACATGCATATACACACACACACACACACACACACACACACACACACACACACACACACACACACGCACGCACGCACACACACACACACACACACACACACACACACACACACACACACACAGACACACACACACACACACACACACACACACACACACACACACACACACACACACACACACACACACATGCACATACATGCACAAATACTAACACCTGAGAATGGGGACACAGCCACAGTCTTCTGGGGTTCTTAAGGGCCTAGTGATACAGAGACTTAAAGCCACTGTTATAGATTTTGAATGGTCAACAGCCTTAGAAGGTGTTTAAATGACAAGCCATACATTTCTTTCATTTATTTTTGTATACTGATGTAAAAAAATAAAACACTTGTCAGGTTCCACAACTGGTGACAAATAATTGAACCAGAATTATGTTGCTAAGAGTCTGAGCATTGCAGAAGTCCCAAAGTCTGAGAGCAGGCATGGTGTAGATAAACTTTATTGATGTTTTGTAATCAAATCATATACGCTGACACCTAACATTTCACATTCACATGAAGTCGGATGTTTGCTAACATTAGGCATAGTGAAATAAACACTATCTACCAGATGGCAGTAATACAGGAGCACATGATCACATCAATTTCTCAATATTGTTTGAATTTCATCTCTTTGGAACATGTTTTGTGATAAAACATTATAACAAAAGTTAATCTGCATTGATTTGAATATTTTATTGAACACACAAAAGATAATTCACAATGTCATAAGGCAACTAATGTAAACATTTATTTGTATGCAGAGTGCAGTAACTTCACCAGTGTGCTGGGAGCAATCATGTCCAATGCTTCCTGCAAATGATGCTATAACTAATATGAAGTTTGCTAAGCTATGTGTTTTTTTAAGCTTATGTAGTCTACTGAACCCTGTTGCACGTTATGTAAAACAGGAGGAATTCAGTATTCCTATGCTGTCATGAAAAAGAAAAATGTATACCCTGTCAATTTATTAATCCCTGATTGATAAGAAATAAAAACACATTAAGTAGCTTGCTATTGAACTCCTGTTAGGGCAGCTAACTCTCCTTACTACCAGAAAATGTTAGCCTATTGGCATGTAGGCAGAACATTTACCTATGCCCTTGGCATCTTGGGCTCATTAAGTTAACCAAATTCCGTAGTTGGGAAAAATTAGTAGTCGTAAGGCTGCATACTTTCAGTACTACAAAATTAAAATAGTATTTCTTTTTTAAAAAAAGTGCAAGACCAGTGTTCTTTATTGCAGGGATTAAGGCCTGTAGGCTGAATACCCACCAGTTTCCTGAAGCTGAGAGTTTTGACTTGAGTAGGGCTGAGTAAAAGTGTCACATATGTTCATGGAAGTGGGGGTGGGTGGGTGGGCTGGGAATAACATGGCAGAACATCTGAAACTAAAGGACTGGATCACCTCTGTATCATTATTGTAAATGTTGAATATACAATAAAATTCACTGTCATCAAGACAACTAAAGGTGCACTCATTATGTCAATGTACCACAGACATCATTTTCTGCACCATGCAAGTGGACATGCTTCATAGCACCTACCATGTGAGTGATTTCATCTGCTCACACCTCACTTAATTAAACATACTAACTCCATTGCCAAAAACTGTGTCGAAGGTGCAAAATCCCTTTAATGGGAAATGTGTTCCCTTACCATCTCTGCTAATACAAACAGAAAAGTTGCAATGCAGTCACATTTAAAATAATAAATGCAAAGACATCCATTGATACTGAAAGTCAGGTTAACATCTTTCCACACACAAAATAAAAAATACAGATAAACACATATAAACCAAAAATCATGAAGCTGCAGTTCAACCAAATGCAACACATGATTGCAACTTTATATAAGTCGCCTAAAGACACCGATCAAATGATGGGCCTCCCATTATCATTGCATGTGGAATGGATGTCATATGTGTGGGATGAGGAAAAACAATAGGCAGCCACAAAAGGTTTTGCTGTTCAACTACACATGAATTTTAAAGGGTCAGTGCTGAGTTAAATCCTAAATCTTTATAGCACTCTGGTGGCAAAATAGTCAAAAAAATGACATAACAAATTACTTGACTGGTCTACTCATCAAGATTAGAGCCTATCATAATTACAAGCATGCACTTAAATACACATCCTTATACATAAACTTACACATACGACATGCAAAACTGAAACCATGTTAATACAGCTACAGTCTAAACCACAAAGAACAATATCAAGCATACATATGTCAAATATGAGGGAACCCCCCCTACCAGACATATCAAAGCACTCTGAGATGTAAGTCATTCTCAGGTTGCAGGGCTGTATATAAACTTATCTCACATGACAGCTAACTGAAATACCTTTCACACACTCCAACCAGACAATCACTGTCAAAGCACAATTCTTCTAATAAAACACATACTCTGTCATTACAACTTTCTCCTGAACTCACACATACTCTGTCATAACCACAATCCCCTGACCATTAAGTCCAACCAACATCTATTAACCATTTCCCATATACACTTCCAGTCACCCACTTACAACATGACCATTTTCTTCGTGAAAAAAAAAAAATTTAACCTGACATTTTGTTTTGTATTCAGAAATGTTTGCTTTTACTTCAAGTTGCTGTCCTGCAGTTTGATGTTATTAACCATATTTATAGTCTGACTGCCTAATGTTCATGCAGTGCTTTTTGCATCTTAATTTAACTCACGAATTTCTAGCCTGTTGTAATAACTAAACCCCTTACCAAAGTTCAGCTTCACAATGTGGATACACCTCATTATTATTTTGTGTATACCTGTGTAATACTTGTAGTCATTGCATATAGTAATTCCTTTCTCTGTAATCTCATTAAACCATTAAGGAGCTTTTCTCCCCAGACCACTAATGTAAAATGGCAATTCTGTTGTGAATAAATACATAAATTACATATGCATGTTGCAGGTTTCTCAACACTCAGTTCAAAATGCAATACCACACTCTCAACTACTCATTTGTCATCATCATTCAAAGGTACACACACATACACACACACACACACACACACACACACACACACACACACACACACACATAAAATCATGATTATGTCACACACACACACACACACATACACACACACACACACACACACACACACACACACACACACACGCACACACACACACACACACACACACACACACATATATCATCTTAAAGCATATGGCAATTGTAAAACTAAAAATGTTGTCTATCTGGCTAGATGTGTTGCATGTCAAGCATATTATGTGAGCAAAATGAACCAGAGGTTAAAAGATCATATCTGTAACCATCTATCTGAAATTAAAAGAGAAATAGTTACAAATGCTCTATATAAACACATTAGAGACACTGGCTCTAAACATAGTTTTACATTTTTCATTTTAAGAGTAGCTGATAATTAATTATGTAAGTGGGGGTAATATTAATGATTACACTGAAAAGGAAGAATTTAATTGGATTTTATGTTTACGGGTACATATTTCACCTGGTTTGAATGGCTGTGTATTTTAAAGCCTTTATTGATATTATATAAATAGTAGATGGTATTTTTTGTTTTTATATGGCTGAAGAAACCTTGTTTAAGGTGAACATTTTTACTAGCAGTTTTAAAAGTTGTATGAATAAAATAAATCACTTCATTAACAACTGCTCGTGGTTCCAGTGACTTCTATTTTACTTGTTTGTTTGTCAAGACACCATTTTAATCCCACTCACCTATTCTGTTCAGGTGAATGCTCCTTCTCAACATAGGTTGTGGTGCAGAGAGTAATTTGAGATCTACTCTTTAAATTTAAATTTAAACTGATTTTGTATTAGAATAATATTTATGCCACAGTAGCAAAAGGTAGTTGCTTGTACACTGGGCAATTAATCATTATTCATAAAATCATGGTTAGAGTTTTTGTTCTGTAATGTCACCATGACATAATTGTGCTGTATCATTTTCTTGAGTATTATTTTAATCTCGTTAATTTTCAGAACATCTTTACATGAAAGCTGATTAAAGAACTGCTAGAAATCAAAAGTAGTGCTGTATAAGCTGTACATTCAGAGTTCTGTAAACCTTCAAGTAAACATAGTATAAAAGACAATTGGGCTTGCATTTCTGTGGCTTTGGGGTATATACATTGTAGCAATGTATCTAATCAAAAACATGGTGCCAGTTACATGCTGGTAATTAGCCTAATATCTTCCAAGGACCTTGAACTAAATATCTAGTTGTGTTAGAAAAAAGTCAGATTATAAACTTGTTGCACAATTACCTTTTGCAGAATCATTTTAGCATTGTTAGCATTCAATACTCCATCACATTTACAAGGGATGAATTAAGAGGCCATGATTGGGTGATAGTGAAATTCAGATATTAACTATGATCCAAAAATGAAATGAAATGCCAAGATAGGATATTGTAGAATCTGCAAGGCAACTGACAAAACTACTTTTACATACAGCATCCTTTAATAGTTCATAACATAAAGTTGCTTTGCCAGTCTATGACAAATCTAATAGAGTTATTATAATTCTAATGTTTCCTTTTAAAAAAATACTAATGGGTGGATCTTTTATAAATGTGTGCATCCCCAATTTTTACAACTGAGTAGCAGTTACTTAATGTTACATTATTCACATTACCAAAATTATTGGCTAAAATGTCAGTCATTTCTACAGGGTGAGCAGAACCAGTTAGAGAAGTTCATACTGTCACAACAGCAGGCCTCAGAATTATTACTTCCCATCATATGATAAACAGTGAGAGGCTCAAGCAGTCAAGACACATTAACAAAGAAGCTCTGACCAGTGAACAATTGTAATCACTTGGACTAGAAGTAATAATATAGTGGTAACTCAAGTATAATATATTACAGGCATTATTGTGTGAGAGTACAAGTTTACCAAAAAAATACATTCCCTTATTTATACATCACACAATCATTTAATTAAATAATCAATCAATTAAACATACATTTTAAAATCTTAAAGCAAACTTCTTCAATTAACTTCTCTGTTCAAACCTTTTGGCATCAATGTATCAAATTTCAATATAAATACAGTTTCCTTATATAATAAAACATTCTTAATTAATCTTTCATCCCTTTCCTAATAAATACTTCTTCCAAAATAGTAGCTTGCAGTAAATTAGCATCACTATTATGTTTTTCCCCAAAATGAGATGCTATAGGACTTTCCAATCTCCTTCTTAATATCTCTAACATGTTCCTGCAACCTAATTCTAAATTTCCTTTTAGTTTCCCCAATATAGAAAAGGTTGCAGGGACACTTCAGACAATAAATTACACCCACCGCGTCACATGCAAAATAATTATGTGGTCTAAATATTTTACCATTAATCCTAGGAAAACTCGGTTTGATAAGGCAACATACATTACAATTGTTACACGGTATAGTGCCCAAAGATACTAATAAGATAGAAGGGCTAACTACTGGAGCAATGTAATAAGCTTTAACCAGTTTGTCCCCCAAATTCTGTCCTCTCTTATAAGCCACATAAGGTAAATCAGAGACAATTATGTGTAACAATTCATCTCTATGTAAAAATTTCCAATAATGTTTTATTAGTTCCCAAATCCTGGTACTTAAAGTGTTATAAGTTGTTACAAAAAATATTTTATCTTTTTTAACCAAAGAATTAATATCACTAGCACTAACACTAGTAAATCTATTTCTGTTATTGATAATAGTATCATATTTATTCAAATTACACTGTATCAATTTATCAATAGACTCATGAATTAAATTCTCACTATATCCTCTCTGTAAAAACATAAATAATGTATGACTAATTTGTTTTTGTAAATCCTATTTATTATTACAGAGCCTAGACAATCTAATCATCTCCCCATAGGGCAAAGATTGTATAGTATGAATCGGATGGCAACTGGTACCAAACAAGTACTGGTTGCCATCCTCAAATTTCTGATGGACTGTAGTTACAGTAGCACCATCCTTCATACCAGATAGATGAATGTCCAAGAAATTAACCTCTGTACCACATTGTAAACCATCAAATTTGATATTGTATACATTGTCATTTAATTCTGAAATAAAAATATTGATACCTCATTTAATCCGCCATCACAAACAAAAATCAAATCATCAATGTATCTAAAATAAAATAAAACATGTTGTTGTACAAATGCATTTCTATATATATAATCCAATTCAAACATAGCCATAAAGATGTTTGCATACATGGGGCAAATGGTTTCCCCATAGCTGTACCTCTTAACTGATGATAAATAACTTCATCAAAGACAAGACAAGCAATAAATTTTATTGGGAACTGAATTCATTGTTGTTTTGGAATATTTTGCTGGCTTTTGCTGCTTTGCTGGTTTGCTGTTGGTTGTGATCATTGTGGGAGACTCTGAAGAAACAAACCAATAAAATAATTTGAAACAAGTCACTGTAGGAAGGCTACAAACAAAAAAATATGTCCTAAGTTGACATTGTCATACATACATACATATGACATTTGATATCGGGTCTATATCAGCATATAGAAAATTTAATAGTTCGAATCACAAAATATCAAACTGAAATGATTGAACTATTACATTTTCGAATGCCGATATAAAAAAAAAAAAAAAAAAAAACTGAAGGGTGTAGGCAGGGGGAAGCCCCCCTGCATCCCCCACACCCCCGCTACTTAAATATACAAACTCCGAGACCACACTACATTGTAGTAAATGGAAATCTCCCCTTACAGAGATTTCCGTTTACCCGTTCAATGTTCTGCACTTTCGGCATTCTCGCGTCGACAATATCGCATTTGATATTGTCAACGTTCGAGATGCTGATAGGAACCCCTGATATCTACTAATAATGTCATGGCAGCATCTGGCTCTAATGAAGGCATGCTAAAATGTTGTTAAAGGCCTTTACTGAAATGTTTAAGATCCCGATTTGGAGTAAGAAGGTTAACTGTTATTCCCCTGACATGTTACCTTTTGCTCTTTACATTGCATGCCAAGTATTGCTATTTTAACCATTTAATTAAAACCCACTTATGTGCCTTTATAAGAGGACATTACTTTAGGTACAAACCATTGGAAACTCTCAGTATCATTCACAGGCAATTTTACTGTGAGAGGTTATAGTAAACTGGAGCTGATAAAAGTGTAGTAACAAAACAGAAACAAGCAGTGATTTGGTTATTTTATTCAATACATTAAACTTTGGATATCCTGGAATTATGTTTGTGACTAATTCATTTTTACTAGGGTCCTTAATGTGGAAACAATTCAAAGAATCATACAAAATAATCTTTTTGTGGAAGGATTGTTCACTTCATCTAGATATCCTTTATCAGAAGGCTTTGCATATTCTTTAGGATATGTTATTGTATTGTATGCTCCAATTCAACAGCTATCTAGATGGGGTAAAAACATATTTTCATTCATATGGTTGCCATGGGGGGGGGGGTAAATTGAACATAGATCCACACTTTTTCTCAAAACTCAGAAAACTCTAGGACCCTTGTTTAGAGCTTGGGTGTTCATTATAAGGAGAGCTGTCTTATGATGGCAAATTGAAGAATGCCTCCTTGGATAGTCCAGCAATTTTAAACATTAACATTTAGCCTAAGATTGTTTAAGAAAAGATCATCCTTAATCAGAAATGACAAGAGTAGCTGTAATAGGAATCCATGGGTATCTAAAAAATATATAATGACCTCACAATATGTTACATGTAATATTTAGTGCTTAACAGAATAGATCCAACTAAAGATAATGAGCTGTATCTTTATCCTGTTCTTCTTAGATATGCTGAGTACCTTTTCTAGACATTCACAGACCTTCCATTTTCTGAAATGTAGACACTTGTGTCATGCTAATTTATAGAAAAAAATAAAAGGAAATATTATTTTTGAACTTCAGAAAAATAATGTAAAAGTTAAAATTGGGTAAATATGTTGTCAACTGCAAATCAATCAATCAATCAATCCATCAATCAATCAATCAATCAATCAATCAATCAAAAAAAATGACACTGACTGGTAGGAATATCAGAACAAACACTAACACTCATTTAGTATATTTATAAAATCTTTGTAGGAGGCATAGGAAATGAAAACTAGAATACATAGTATACAATGACAGGATTATTTTGTTTGGAAATCTTTACTCCAACTATCGATTAGAGACAGGAAGAATCTATCTGATCATTGGATGAAATCAAAGCACTAAGAGAGATATGTATGATTCTGCTGGTAGCTATTATGGCAGCCAGAAAGGAATTAGATACAAATGGAAGTACCTAGCCTCCCCAGGACAGAATGACTGTTGAACAATAGTGAAGCAGTTTTATTGGTTTGAGAAGAAAATCTCATTAGTTAAAGATCTGATCACAAAAATGGAATTAATGAGGGCTAGTTATACAGATTCTAGACATCATCTGCTGAGTACAGAAGTTGTGTCCATTGGCAAAGCTATATCCAAGTCATCCTGGTAAATCTAGTGAATAAGGTACATAGGATAACCTTCGCACCCACTTTAGGGAAACTGACCCATCACACATGGCTGTACATCTGGATACATCATAGCATGCTGATTATACTCTCAATCTGTAATTATCTACCTAGGTAATAAATGACTGTAATTAATATACGATGAGTAGACATATTGGTAAAGTGTCTAAGCCTGAATTCCTGATGCATTGAAGGTTTTTTTTAGCTGTTGTTCTCTGAATTATAAACACACTATAGCTATCTTTAATAAAAATGAAGTGCTAAGATTTAACCTCTTATAAAATAAAATGAAATAATGAGTCCTTAGTTCATTTAAGGATGAAGGGATGTGAACCAATAACAGAAAGCTTCATTTAGTGGATGCCATCAATATTGGGAGAAATATTTGTCTTAGCACATGAGAAAGATATTAACTTTGCTCAGAAGTCTAGATAAACACTTACTTCCAATACCTCCCTTTATTTTCTTCAGACTGGACTAGTTTACAACAGACAGCAGTCCTCAACCAAATATGAAATGACTGAACATTTAAGTCTGTTCCAAAGTTAACTAACACAGCATTTAGGGATATAAAACACTGAGCATAATTTCAACTATAAGTAACCACTCAGTATTGTAACATGAAATATTTAGAATTATGATGGTGGATTTATATGTGAAAATGACCACTTTCCTGCTATGGATAGCATGTATAACAGGAAGAGGCTTTGTGATTTATTTCATTATTAAGAAGCATATATAAATTTATTAAAAATCCAGCAGACAATTTAATGTATATTTGGCTTATGAATACAAAATGAAAAATGTGCTTGCACATACACTTTTGGGGACATTGTTCATGGAATAAACATTTTTTATATGCTACCACTAAGTAGTTGTAGAAATTTGAGTTTTCTGTATGTGTTCCACAATTAACTTACTAATGTGGCAGTCTATAAGTTAGAGCCTTCCATATTGGGAAAACCTTGACCTCATAACAAAGCACAGCACATATAACAAAGAAAGTTTTGACATATTAAGATGCTGGCAACATCCAAGCACAAGTCTATAAATGCAGTATTTCAAATTGCAACAACAAGGAGTAATTAATGGTAGTGTTTCATATTAACTCACAGATTAGTGTTTTAAAAATTATATAAAAAGTATAAAAAAAGAACCTCATGAGGTCTGAGTAGCGGGGAATAATGACCACTTTTGTCTGAGAGTAGAGTAGTCATATATGCAAGGCAGACAGATTTCTTAATAATGGAAGATATGTGGTGGCCAAAAGAGTTCATTATTCAAGAAGGTGCCTAGGTCTCTAATGATAATGACTATTTTATGCGGATGGTGTTTATGAGGTAGATGTATAAGAGTTCTTGATTTCCACACTGTACAATGCTTCATCTTACAGAGTTCAGCTTTAGGTCACAATCCAGGCATCAGCAGTTTGTCTGAGATAGGCCCTCGTGGATGATTTGAGTATCTTCAGGGGAACTAGTAATAGCTACAAGTTTGCAATCATCTGTAAAAGTTTTCTGCCAGAGGCCTTTAATATCGGGTCTATATTAGGGTCTATATTAGTTCATCAAAGTCTAATTACAGTGAACGTCTGTTCATCGAACTGAAATCACCAAACGGCCTTTCATCGAACATTCACATCAGCAAACGTTTTTCCCTGAGAAGGAAATGACTTTGCCAATATATGGAAATTTACCCTTTTCCCCACTGTAGTGCAATCTCGGAGTTCATAAGTAGGGGGAGTTTGCACCCCTTTGTTGTGATGGGTTTGATGTACTATGGTGTGTGTGTCGGTCTGTCTGCTGGCCAAGTCATTTCCTTCCCTTAACATGACTAGTGGATCGCTCTTGTAACTTGAACTTGTTGATCAAACCACTCTGTTACCTATTCTTTTCTTCTGGTGCTGGAAGAAGCTTTATCTGACATGGAACGGGATTTAGTGTATTGCTGAGGTTTGAGTGTTGTACAAGTGCCTATGCTGCAACGATTAGCTGGTCTTTGAGGTTTTGGAAGTGATTTGTGGAGCACCTCAGCACAGAAAGGTTGTAAGTTTACCTTTCAATGTGATGGTACAGCGTTAGTAGGTAATGATAATCAGTTTGCTTAAGAGGTTTATCTGGTTGTAATAAGTATCTGCATGTCCCACATGTGGACTCATTCTGTGGTAATAGCAAATGGCTGCTAGTAAGTACGTGGCAATAGATACATTGTCTCAGTGTAGCTAGTGCTAGAAGGCTGGTAAAAGGTATGGCACAGACAACTGAGGGCCTACGGTTGATCTGGAAACAACAGTTGGCATATATTATATAATGCTATGAAATCTGAAGATCCGTGGTTTATCCAGAAGGAAGAAGTCAGTATGACATATAGAAATACAGTGAAGCTGTGCAAACAGTGCAACACAGAAATTCTGTTATATAAGGGACAGTGAAAACAGTTACAAAATTGTACAGAATAGTGCAATCCTGTAAAATGATGTATCACAATGCATTACATAAGACGCTGCGCAATATAGTGTAGCTCAATACAGTACAGTTCAGTAAAGTAAACATAAATGTTTAGTACAACTGACATGGGTGCCACAGCACATCAAGGCATTGACAGAGGCTTGGATACCACAGTAATAAATAATGTGCAGATAAGTAGAAGTAAGGAATGAGATACTATCATAGGAAGACTGCAGTGAAGAAGGACAGTAAACAATCAGCCGGAGAAAGGCACATTAGGGAGGCCCGGGGAGAAATGCTCCACAATTAACAAGTCTTACTGGATGTCATACAATACAATACAAGACAAAATAGCAAATGTTAACTATCATGTATATGCTACAAAAATTAGAGTGTGTGTGTGGTTTTGTGTGTGTGTGTGTGTGTGTGTGTGTGTGTGTGTGTGTGTGTGTGTGTGTGTGTGTGTGTGTGTCTGTGTGTGTGTGTGTGTGTGTGTGTGTGTGTGTGTGTGTGTATATATATATATATATATATATATATGTGTGTGTGTGTGTGTGTGTGTGTGTGTGTGTGTGTGTGTGTGTGTATATATATATATATATATATATATCTATGTGTGTGTGTGTGTGTATGTATATATATATATATATATATATATATATATATGTGTGTGTGTGTGTGTGTGTGTGTGTGTGTGTGTGTGTGTGTGTGTGTGTGTGTGTGTGTGTGTGTGTGTGTGTGTATATATCTATATATATATATATATATATATATATATATATATATATATATATATATATATATATATATATATATAAATAGATACATATATGGGATCACTATGGAATATAGAAATTCCACAATCCCGGGACTCAAAATCCTGAGGACCAGAATCTTGAACATTAAAAAAAAAAAAAAAAGTAAAACATCCAACAAACTATTCTAACCTGTATGCAGGGGGGCAAGCCTCCCTGCACTCCCACACCCCCTGCAACTTAAATATACCATCTCTGAGATCCCATTACAGTGGAGATAATGGCAAAGTTCCCATTCCCCACTGTACAGCAATCCCCATTCACTACTTTTGAGATTGCATAATCTCAAAAAATCTAAAAAATAAAAAACGCACAATAAGCTGGTTGCATTAGTATGTACACCCTTAAACTAGTACTTTGTTGAAGCACCTTTTGATTTAATTACACCATTCAGTCTTCTTGGGTAGGAGTCTATTAGTATGGCACATCTTGACTTGGCAACATTTGCCCACTGTTTCTTGCAAAATCTGCCAGATTGTGAGGCCATCTCTTGTGCACAGCCCTCTTCAGGTCACCCCACAGATTTCCTATTAGATTTAGGTCTGGGCTCTGGCTGGGCCATTCCAAAACTTTAATTTTGTTCTGGTGAAGCCATTCTTTTGTTGATTTGGATGTATGCTTGGGGTTATTCTTGTATTGAAAGGTGAAATTCCTTTTCATCTTCAGCTTTCTAGCAGATGCCTGAAGGTTTTCAGCCAAAAGTGACTGGTATTTGGAACTGTTCATAATTCCTTCCACCTTGACTAAAGCCCCAGTTCCAGCTAAAATAAAGCAAACCCAAAGCATAATATTGCCACCAACATGCTTCACTGTGGGGATGGTGTTCTTTTGGTGATGCGAAGTGTTGTTTTTGCGCCAAACATACCTTTTGAAATTGTGGCCAAAAAGTTCAACCTTGGTCTCATCACACCATAACACATTTTCCCCCATGCTTTTGGGAGACTTGATGTATTGTTTTGCAAATTTTAGCCGGGACTGGATGTTTTTCTGTGTAAGAAAATGCTTCCGTCTTGCAACCCTACCTCATAGCCCAGACATATGGAGAATACAGGAGATTGTTGTCACATGTAGTACACAACCAGTACCTGCCAGAAAATCCTGCAGCTCCTTCAGTGTTGCTGTAGGTCACTAGGCAGCCTCCCTGGCCAGTTTTCATCTTGTCTTTTCATACATTTTGAAGGGACATCCAGTTCTTTGCAATGTCACATCCACTGTTGAGGAAATTTTTTTGTACCCTTTTCATGACTGATACGTTTCATCAATGAGATCCCTTTGATGTTTTGTAAGCTCTCTGTGAACCATGGCTTTTGCTGTAGCCGGCAACTGAGTACACTTCAGGAAAATCCTGCTAGGCAGCTGAACTTTATTTGGGGTTAATCAGAGTCTCTTTAATTGATGGCAGGTGTGTACCCAAGACTGAATGCTGTAATTAAATCAAAAAGTGCTTCAACAAAGTATTCGTTTAAGGGTGTGCACACTTATGCGGCCAGCTTATTATACATTTTTTATTTTTTATAGTATTTTCCCCTAACAGACTTGTTTGTTTTTCAGTTGAATTGTGCAGGTTATAGGTCACATTAAAGGTGGAAAAAGTTTTGAAATGATTTATTGTGGTCTCATTTTTTTATATCGAAAAATCTGTCATTTTAACAGGGATGTGTAAACTTTTTATATCCAATATATATATATATATATATATATATATATATATATATATATATATATATATATATATATATATATATATATATCTTGAGACCATGAAGCCGAAAATCCATAAAGCCAAAACCCCAAAAGCATGAAATTTAAAATCGTGACTTCTATAGAAAACATACTGCTCACACAGACACAAACATACACCTCTCTACACATACACAAACACCTACCCGCCCCCACCCACCCCCCCTTCTTAAATATACTAACTCCAAGGACACACTATACAGACAAACACACAAAAACACATCACACTAACAAAACAAATGGACACACACTGAAGCCCCTACTCAAGACCCGTAAAACACAAATGCTTACCTACATCTCCAACCATCAGCTCACACACTGCAACGCCAGAACCACTAATTCAAAATATCTGAACTTCGGGATTTTGAATTTCACGCTTCTAGGGATTTGGTGTTCTGCACTTTCACCTTTCTGGTCTCGGGCTACTGAAATTCGGGATTTCAGTAGTTCGAGATCCTGAAGGGAACCCATAGATATCTATATATATATATATATATATATATATATATATATATATATATAGAGAGAGAGAGAGAGAGTGATACACACAAAAAAGCAGAAGAAATAGTAATGACAGATATCTAAATGATAGATGCAGTCCACCATAGTACAGCAAGGCTATATCTCCAAACTATGTTTGGTCCCTAATGAAAAACAAACCTTGAGTTGTGTATCAGTTGTTTAACTATATGCTAATCTTCTGATGTAACACACTTTATCCTCATCTGTGGCACAAACTGGCAACAACTCAAAACCGCTACCTTATGTACCGTCTTGTTTCAGATCCTGCCTTCAGCTTTGCATATATCTGCTATACTGTTCATACAACTTTCCCATCCAGTTACTCCTTTTTTAATGTTATTTTTTTGCTCTCAT
>NC_056744.1:228489306-228504306 GCF_019279795.1 Protopterus annectens
AGTAGCATCTACTGGTTAAATGAGAAAGGGTCTGCCCCACCTGTTTTAGAAACTTGCATCTTCATCTTGTTACTAATTGCACTACCTGTTTCAAAAAGGCTTAGCACAATGCACAAGCCTGCACTTGAAATGTTTCTGTTTCTCTAAGTCTGTCCAATTCAGAGAGTGCTCTACTGCTGACATTTAAGTCTTGTGAGGGCCTAAATACAGACAGTGGTCTCACAGGCAAGGGCACATGGTAATGTGGCAGCGTGCGGAAATGGTTAATGCAAATTAGCCATGTGCTCTCCCCAGGATATGTTTATGCTCCTCTTTTCCTCAGTCAAGTAACAGTTTACACTAGGAGGAAAAACTGACCACCATAAAAATAAGGCAGTCACTCATTCACTCCTAAGGGAGTACTCATTGTGCAGGTTATTTCATCAAATTTGTGTGGGTCAGGGGTGTGCTGATTTGAGTGTGTGCATATATGTCTGCAAAGGCATGAATAAGGCTGTTTGAATGTTTGTGCGTGTGTGTGTGTGTGTGTGTGTGTGTGTGTGTGTGTGTGTGTGTGTGTGTGTGTGTGTGTGTGTGTGTGTGTGTGTGTGTGTGTGTGTGTGTGTGTGTGTGTGTGTGTGTGTGTGCTCGCTTATATAACAGCAGCAAGCACCTTTATTAACAGAATGCAAGAGTTGCTACAGAGAATACTAGCATGGTCAGGACTGGCAGTATTATTGTTCAATGTAGAGACATAGTAATAGTAATGTACCAATAATGATTTGTTTTCATTTTTGCAGCCATATATGTATCTGAGTCTTTTCATTGCACTTATTGACCAGTCTGTGTTGGTCAGTTAGTGCTATTGGTGAGCATTGATTTGAATTCTAGAATAACTCACTTTTTTCTTTGCTTCAGTTATTAAGACGCTGCACTGGTTTAAATGAATTTCCACATCACACCTAAATTATACAAAATAAATATTCTGAGCTGTTACCATAAATCTGTACAATGTTGCTTCTTATACACTTGAATATTACTAGATATTTTAAACATTTAATTATATCCTAAACTGCAATAAAAGAGTCTTGGAAATTAACCATTCTAGAGCTGTTTATCTGCTAATTCGAGTTTAATAGATTTTCCTTTATATAAGATTATAGGAGCAAAATCTGACTATGTCACTAAACAATGCATGTGTACTAACTCTGGCCTTCAAAACCAGCATCCCGGAGGAAAAATGGATGACATTGAATTATTATTACACACTACCACCAGCAAGAATTGTTCCCATCCATACCACTGAGTGACCAAGACACCACAGTATAACTGTATGCAGTCTGTTGAAATCTCTGCTCCAAGCTTGCTGTACCTTTAAAAGCTCATTGGTACAGCTTGAAGGGATATTTTAGTTTGTTTGTTTGTTTTGAATGATCCCATTGTATTCCTTTTTACTAATATCTTTTCATTAAGTAGAAAGCAGCAGAACAGCTGGTTGCTTACTGGAATGCATTACTGTTTTCGCTGCAGATAAGTTCATATATTAAGTGCATATGTGGCACATACTAATGACATTCCTTATCTCCCTTATAGCCTGCTAATATTGCTTTCAGCAGTATAAGCACAGCACACTCCCAGCCTCCAGAAATATGCTTCCCCTCTCCCTCCTTGCTGCACACACAGGAAACACTGATTAGTGCTATCATTTGCAAGCAGGACACGGAGGTCACTGCCCGTTTCTGTTTCTGATTGGAGATTTGCATGGTGTTTGCTTTACATGCTCCATAGACCTTCTGACAGGATGAGAGTGCAGGGTGGCCATGTTACAGGGCTGCCCCTTCCAGTGACCCAAAGCCACATCACCAGTTCCTGATTGCAACCTTCTGTATGTAGTATTAGTTCCTGATTTAACCTTTTTGGATCATCTCAGAAAGGTCATTACCTTTATATAAAGCATATGCAACTGCAATATTTGGCCAGAAAGTTACAAGTAGTGTTGTTGTGGCCTATAAAATGCAGATATTTTTATAAGTATAAAACTAAGTAAAGGAAGAGCACACATTTGGTTTAGGATCACAATTTGTCATGTTAAATTAAGCAGAGTTATCTTAAAAGTGCATGGTTATTTGGTTTGTTGTTTACTTGCTTGCTTGGTTATTCATTTTTTAAGAAAGTATCTACCAAACCTATTTTGAAATATGATCTAGACATTTTATTTTGGCAGCTGTCCTATAATGTGATGGATATTGCAGAAATCAACCAGTTTTATGTCTGGTGAGAAACACATTCATATTTTGCTAGTGAAATTCTGAGGCATCTTTTGCTATATCTCACATAATGAAGTGTAGCCAGTCTGTTGTGTTAGATGGATAAAACTCTGACTACTGTCCAGGTGACCCAGGACTGATTAGCAGCCTTGATGACTGACATTTCTTGCAGGGATGATGTCTGGTGCCTATTTTTTTGGGGGGAGAAGTTGGTTAGGGAAGCAATTCCCTGCTGTCAATGCCTGCTATCCCAATGCCGGGGAAGAAAGTTTCTGAGCATTGAAAGCAGAAGCCAAAGTAAGGATGATAGTTCCTGTCTCAAGTGTGAATGAATGCGTTTACATGGATGTGAGGGGAGCACTGGGAATTCCAGTGGTAATGCATTTACAGGTCAACACTAGGGAAGAGATTGGGGCCCCATGAGAAAAGGATTGCTTTGCTGACATGCCATTGAGAACACAAACAACTCTGATCCCTGCCTGAATGATGACCCCAGCACATTACAGGCTCATGCCCTCATGGACCTGTGAATGATTCCCCTCACCAGGGAATGCTTGAGGTTTATTAAAACTAGGGTAGGGATGGGCTGATACTATGCAGAGGACAACAAACATGGTAAATAGAGAGAGAGACCCCAATGACAATAAAGAAAGCACATGACAGAAAAGAACAGGGCATACTAATGGTATGGGCAGTCTAGACTATAACCACGGGACATTCTATGGACAGTACTATGCATTGTATTCATGTTCATAAATATTATGATATTCTGGGTTGTCTCTGTGACTTCGAGGGGTAAAGACTTGTTGTCCAGTTTACCTAGGTTTGACATATGGCCTTGGCATGGAAGGAGCTGAAACTGAGAGGTGGGAGCTGAGTTTCAGGTGTTGGTTTGATACACTGGAAAGGCTGTAATAATTACTTTTACTAATTCATTCCATTACCCAAACCAAAGGATGCAAGGAAAAGAGCACACATCAGTCGTAAAGTGAAAGCTGTAGCCATAGCAAGGAAAACATAGGTGCATAATACTCTAAAAATGAATGACAGTATCAGACATGGTGCTTAGTTCTATTACATCCCCAGAGAGGGTTGCATGGAGCAGTGGGTTTGCATCTTTGTGGGGAACAAATTGGCTGTTGTGATGGAGATATGATGGTCACAACAGGCTGCAGCACCAAAAACAAATGAATAATAAACATGAGGAACCTTCTTTAGAATGTGTATTTTTTTATTCAAATCATTCCATTAGAACATCCCTAAATAAACAAGCCCACCTACATAAACGTTTAGGTGTATGATTTAGTCACTTTTTGTTAACTTTCATGTGAAAGATATTATTGATAAAATCCTCAGCAACCTAAAGGTTTGTTATACTAACTCTAATTTACTAACCTAGACTCCTGAGATCCCTAGCAGTTATTGCTCTGTCTCACAAGCCTAACTATGCTTTCTCTGTTTTTCATGTGTGGCTGGTAACATCAAAGCAAGGCGGGGCTATGGAAAGCAACTGAATGGATAGGACTAACTAAAATGGGATGGAAGCATATTAGGGCAGTGTCAGATTTGAGTATGGTTACAGTATGGTTACAGAATTAAAAAAAATAAAACTCCGTTTAAGAAGGTGTCATGGCATGAATAAGCATAACAATGGTGAACAAACTCAGTTTTAAATAAATGAACATTTTTATATCTCATCAAAAGTTCTTTAAGAAGTTGCCTATCAGTCTTCCTTTCCATATCTTCATATGAAAGTACTAGGCTAGCTGCCCTTGTGGGCCTTTGTAAGCCCAGCCAGTTTCCTTTTTGTTCTTAAAATAACTTATCCTATTTGGTTATAGATTGGTCTTACCCATCCCATGGTCTCTACATATATATTACCCCAAATGTGAATAACTGGGATCACACCGTAGATAATTTGAGGGGACCCTTGCATGAGATAAAGCATTTAGGAGCTGCCTCTGTCCATTAGTAGTACAGGGGTAGTCCTGAGGAAAATTGTCTGTTTCCTGTCCAGAGATCTAAGTTGCACTTGAATATAGGCAGAGATGAGTATTGTTTTATGTCGATGGGGAGTCTGTTCCAGAGCAGAGATATCCTATGTGAAATATATCTGTCCCTCCAAACCATTCTTTTGATGTTGCAAACGAGGCATCAATCCCTAGACCAAGTATTCCTGATGTCATTTCACTTGCTGATGTGCAGTAAATCCATCTGTTATGGGTCGGAGGATACCTTATATGCCAGATTCAAGTCACCTCTTAGCAGTCTGTAGAGTACTGAGTATAGTGACAGGGCTTTGAGTTGGTCCATGTAGGACAAGTTGTTTATGCCTTGTATCCTTTTAGTAAAGTATCTCTGTGGGTGTTCCAGTTGTTTCATGTGTCTGGGCAGATACATGCCAAAGAGGGCATTATATTGAATAACTGGTCAAATGAGAGCTGAGCACAGGGAGACAATGACATCCCTAGATCTAGATACAAGCCCTTTGTTTATAAGCTGTGTAATATGGAAGGACTTTCTAAAATGGACACTTGTTGGTCATAAATTAGATTATTGTCCACCTAAGTTCCCAAATCCCAAACAACTGGGTCAGCTCACAGGGTTGTATTAACAAAGTGGTAGTTCCCTAGGGAAGATGATTTCCTAAAATATACAATAATGCATTTCTTAGCATTTAGTTTCATTCCATGATTTTGGCACCAGTTATTTCTTTGGGACAAACCTTCCTGCAGGTTGGCTAAGTCATTTGGAGATTCAGTGACTGCTCCTAGTTTTCCATTATCTACAAACTTAATCAGCCAGTGCCCTTTGATATAAGATTTTACTTCAGATGCCAAACAAGAGATGTCCCAACACGGGACCCTGGGTGACTCCATGGTGATAGCATTCTATCTGTGAGCCAGTTGGCAATCCAGTGGGTGACATAGGGGTTTATTCCCAGATTATTTAGCTTTTCTACTATGTCTGAGTGGGAAATTGTGTCAAAAGCTTTGGCCTGGTTGAGGTATGCAATGTGTACCATTGTGCCTTCATCCATTGCTTTCGTGATCAAAAATTCCACTAGGTTGAGTATGCAAGACCTGCCCTTGATGAATCCAAATGGAGATAGGTCCAGCATTTGGAGGTTCCCAATGAATATTGATTAGTTCCATGATAAGCCTTTCCATGGCTTTTCATATAAGGCTGGTCAGACTTATGAATCTGGAATTGTCTGGGTCTGTGGAAGGTCTTCCCTTTTGCAAGAGAATGACTATAGCCGTTTTCATTTCTCTTGGTACAAAATCTCTGTGGAGGCTGAGATTGAATAGTGGCTACATTATGATTTATGCTATTTAAGATGAATCCAGGGATATTGTCAGGACCCAGTGATGTAGTACTTTTTGCTTCTGCTAGCACTTTTAGGACTTGGTCTTGTGTGATAGCTTCAGAGAAGCAAGTTTCAGGCATATCTTGAGGGACAAATGGAGGAGAGACAGCGGTAAAGTTAGAGCTAAATAGTGGGTACTCTAACTAATTGTTCCAAGGCGTTTGTATTGACAAAGTCCAGGAATCTTTGTGCTTGTGCGCTAACCATGGTGTAGGTTTTCCAGTCCATAGTTGGATAGTTTAGATCACCTAGGAAAATGGCATTGGATTTAATACTGAATGATTCTAGTTCCTGTGTTGTGGCTTTCTTTTGTCATAGAGGGAGTTCTATAGCTGGCTATTATATGGTACGGGACCTCTCTGATGGTTATTTGGACATGAGGAAGCTCTAGTGCATCATGCTGCTTTATCAGCCTTGATGTGAGTCTCTTCTGGATGCAGACTGATACACCTCCACCTTTTTTCTCCTTTTGGGCAGTGGCTGGTCTAAATGGGCAGAATGCATTATAGCCCTGCACAGAAGAGTGCTCTCCACTATTTTAAACCATATGTCAGTCACTATAGAGATATTAATGTCTTCTAGTGTGAGAAGGGCTTGTAGGGAATGAAGTTTCTTGCTCAGGCTCCTAGCATTGTTCAGTAGCACCTTCATATTTTCCTTTGCTTGTTTCATTATGTTGGTAGGTTTATCTGGTTGGCATTGTCTAAAAAAGGCACTGTGGGGGTAGAAAATGTCTTTGCCAATAACTGAAACACTAGAGGGGAGAGATGCATGCCATTCCTAGCAAAGCAGAGTGGTCTGTTGATCATATCCTCCCAGGCTGACAAATACTGGATCCCTTTTGAATGACATCAAAGACTAAGCTAATTATTGAAGTCAATTATTTTCTGCTCATATCACAGCATCTTCCTTGGAGAAGTGAGTGTTAAGCTCATACCTGCCTTGGACACATAGTCTTGAGAGCTGTATCATGTGTGTCTTCATATAGTCCAGGGAGGTATGTCTCAATTCATTGACATCAGAATGAACTATGACAAAGTCATACTGGTAGTTGTTGCTCAACGACTTGAGTTCATTGTGTGATCTGACAGATCCTGGCATCAGACAAGCAACTAACTGTCACTCTTTCCTTGCTCAGCCTGGTAAGGGGCACATCTGTATGTCTTACAATGGATTCACCTACAGTGTAACAAGAATGTTTGGTTGGGCCAATGCCTGCCTTATGGGCTCACCATCTGTGACTCTAGGACTCCTTGTGCTACATGAGGATGTAGGTTTAATTTGCTGAGTGTGGTTTGTTCCTGTGTTGTGTTTTGGAGGTCTTTAAGATTTAGGCAAGAATAATCTTTAGAAACTCGGCATATGAGGGATTATGTGTATTGTGATGTCTTTGGACAGGAGTGATGTGTGGTGTGCTGTTGAACATTTTGGTGGCTGAGTTTACTGAGTGTGAGATTTTTGCCACCAATGATATTATATGTGTACATCCCTCACATACTGTGTTATACTGTTTGAGTAATCGATGATCATCAGACAGTATAAATCAATTCTATCATCGTCTCAAAATACCTATCTCAGTCAGGCTGGCTTGAGAAGTTGTGGGGCAGTGCTGCTCCATGATATCGACAGGAGTGATTATGGGGGCAGGAGTAACTATAACTGCTTGGAGATCGATTTTATAATAATGTTTGGATGGACTTGATACTGGATATTTTAAGTTAAATAAAAAACAACTAGGCCACATACCTTCTTCTGCCTCCAGCAAAAAGCAGTAAATTAATTGTAGTAAAAAAAAAATCTCACTAATTTAACACTAAAGTCAGTGCATGCAGTATCAGTATAGTCATTATTGAGCAATTTTATTAAAAATCTTTTATCCTGGTGAGTAGCTTAAGGGGAGAGACTTTACAAAATAATACTTCTGTGCTTATTGTTAACAATTAATTAATGGGGAGAGGAAGGGAACTATGTTGTCAAATTACCATAAGGTGCATGCAAGAACAGACACACTGTGTTTAAGAACACAACCACAACAGGGTGGGTGGGAGTAAGAACACAACTATGGCAAGGTAGGTGAGAGGGAAAACAATTATACCCTCAGCTCTGAGTTGACAGGCCTAGAACTGCCTTAAAGCAAAGATAAGTCCTGAAGTAGCTTGTCTCAACACTCAGTACACAAGAATGAAACTAGGGTGCAATACCAACAATTAGACCACTTAAACAGCAAAATGTAGTGCAACTGTGAAATATAATTACTAATATAGCTTTAAAGACCTTAGCTACAGCAGATACAGGCTGTTAAAAGTAATTTAAAATTAACATCAAGATATAATGGGACCAACTTTTGTAACTTAATTTTTGCATTGAAACTAATACTACAGGCACTGGAAAATTACATTTTTAATGTTCACTCCATCATGCTAGACTTAGGTTTTATAACACTTAAATATTCAGAAATGTTATGCATTAATATAACAACTGCATTTTTATTTTCACTTATATTATACATCATAGATAATATTTAAATCCATACATCAGATATGCAGGATCTCTCACTTTAAAAAAAGTAAAGGGCGCCTACTAAGTGAAAATAAATGCACATATTTTAGCGTCTACTAAGTGAAAATAAATGCACATATTTTAAGGATGATTGTTAGTTCTATAGCTCTGGCACAATTCTACATTCTTACTTGTAAAGCATTTTCACTCTGGTTAGTAACATTTCCTTAACAATTAGTATGTTGTAGTTCATACTGATTTTTACATCAGCTTTTTTCCTGTAGTTGCATTTTTGGTTTACTCACACTCTGTAATTAGACTAAATGCATGCTATACGTTCCACATTTAATATATCTATCTATCTATCTATATATATATATATATATATATATATATATATGTATATATATATATATATATATATATAGATATATATATATATATAGCCAGAGAGATAGATATTTCTATATCTATTTATATATTTATATATATGTGCATGTATGTGAATATGAGTGTTTATATGCATTTATCTAGATATGCAGAAATATGATCGGATCACCGATCATAGCTTGTGTATTATGTGTTCGAGATATTGATGCCAAGAAGTTTAACTCTCTAGATGAATTTCTCAATAGCCATGTGGAGAACACATAATAAAAAGTTATGATCAGTGATCCAATTATAACTGAGCAATAATCCACGACTGGGTGTAGGTACATCAGGATTTACCCACGGTAGGTATGGTTTGATCACAAGGGTGAAGCCAATAAAGCCAACAGTGGGCAAATCCTAATACACCTACACCCAGGGGTGGATTATTGCTATTATACAGTGACATTATTTAAGAAAGATATTGTTTAGCTTTCTTGAATATGTCTTTATATAAAGGAGCTGTTGTGTCCCTCCACATTCTTTCTTGTTTACTGCTGTACCATGCATGCACATGGTATCTATATTTCCACGCTTGCACAGTACATCAGTGAAGTGTAGATGAAGCAACCAAGAAGAGAGAATGTACACTGTTTTTTCCCCCTTTTTTGGCAGAGGTTTTTCATCCTGTAAGCATATGCCAATAGAAAAGTCTGACTGCTCAATGGTGCTTCTATTGGTATATGCTAATTTTACAACTGACATGCTGGTTGGGCTGTCTAGTCAGTGTTCTTATTTCTGAATAACAGTGACCCATTATTGTATATTTTTTTGTGGTGCATGGAGCTGTATTTGCTCCATGTACTTCAAGTTATAGAAAAAAGTCAGAAAGGCAGGGTAACTCTTCATTACATATACACTCACCTTTCATAGCTCTGAACACTCCAGATTGTCTCAGAATGTCCAGATATTTGTTTAGTCTGTTCCTCATAAAGTCCATGGTTAACAAATTATGAGGACTGAAGTCACTGAATAGCGGCATACATTTGAGTTGAGTTCATACCTTTTAGAAAAAATTAACTCTTCCAACGAACAAGCTCTGTTATTCTGGCTACTTTCTAAGTTTGTAAGATGAAGGGGCACATTAACCCTTCAGATAGCAGTATTGCCACTGTCATTTACTGGTCAGTATAAGACCCAACCTTACTAGTTTAAGCAGGGAGTGCTTAAGAATGTAAAGCTTGGGTCTGAAGCCACTTTAACTCTTAACTGATTTGTCATTTTCCAAATTTCTGAGTGCACTACACACACACACACACACACACACACACACACACACACACGTGTGTGTGTGTGTGTGTGTGTGTGTGTGTGTGGGTATGTGTGTATGTGTGTGTGTGTGTGTAGATAGATATAGAGAGAGATTATTGAGACTGTCTCTGGATACAGTTCATTATTTATAGGACAAATGAAAGAAATAGTTTTCAGTGTTTAAAACTGGGGAGTTGTAAGTAAAAAAAACTCACAGTTTTACATTTTATTTATAATTGAGCCAAAGGCCGATTTTCAGTGGAGACCCGAGGAAAAAAGCTCCAATTACAATTACAGATATACCAAAACAAACATAATTAATACAAAGACTAAAAATTACAATAGTAATATTGACAAGAAAAATTTACATAAAATGAAATCAACAAAGACAATATATTTATAAATAAGTTAAAAAAAATCCAATACAATAGTGGCAGGATAATCCCTGAGCAGGAATATTTGCAAGAACCTGATTGTAGATATACTGTAAATTGGAGTGTTAGAAGAGCAAGAAAGAAAGGCAGATAAAAAGATAGAAAAACTTAAAGTAATCAAAAGTAGAATTTAGGAAGAAATCAGTTAGAGATCAGGTCGAAGCTTGGCAAGGGCATGACCAGGTCTTAAGAAGGTAGTGTTTGAGTTGTAGTTTGAAATGGAACTTATGGGGGCATACTTCCTATTTTAAGTGGAAGGGAGTTCCACGTGTGAGCTACAGAGTATTTATATAGGGACTTACCAATATTTTTTGATGGTTTATAAATGTCAAGAAGATGTTTGTCAGGTGTATGAAGCTGATGTCTGGGGTTATAAAGGTGTAGTGAAAAGTCATTTCTTGAGAGCCAGTAGGCCAAATACTACTGAAGAGTGGTTTGCAGATGAGATTAATACTATGACACAGGATTTTTTGGCAATAGGCTATAATAAAGGTTTATTAACTAAGAATGCTGAATATGTTAGATCTGAAAGGCCTAGCGTGGCCAAACCATATTTACTAAGAGAAGGCAATAATGCCCAGAATAATAGCTCTGTGAGAGAAGCTGGATTTAATAAACTAGGATACATGATGAAGTATAACACACATTCTAGACAGATTCAGTCCATAATTAAAATAAATCGAACTGTTCTTAGTTCTGATGTTAATGTTAGGAAAATAGTAGGAGAAAGGCCTTATTTTGTATATAAGAAAGAGAAGAATCTTCAACAACTTCTCTGTCATAAAGATTTTGGTAGAAATGAAGAGCTACATAGATTTAGCAAGGGGACAGTCCCCTGTTATAACCGCATTTTTTTGTACATTCATTAATATGGAAACAGAATTTATACATCCCATAACACAAGCCAATTTTATTTTCAATGCATCTGGGACGTGCAATAGTGAAAATTTAGTTTATTTGGCTAATTGTGAGAAATGTTTATGTTTTTATATTGAAAAAAACAACTGCAAATTCAAGGAGAGAATTGCCTCCCATTTATCTGACATAAGAAGAGAGGCTGAGACAAATGCACTTAGCAAGCATATTCTTTATTGTGGAAATGAGCATGCTTTGAAATTTAGGATACTGCAGAGAGTTTACAAGAATAAGAGGGGAGGGGACATTGTGAGTGCCACAGAGAGAGCAGAATACAAATGGATAAACATTTTTAGATCTGATGTCTACCCAGGGCTTAATAAAACTAACAGTATTAAACCCATTTTAAAATTAAAGCAAGCATATGTCAGTTAGAACACTATATAAGTTGTTTTTAGGTTGTAATGAAGTATTTTACTACATTATTAAGTTGATTATTGTCTTTAATGATGTTTTCTAAAAAAATAGGTTTAGTTAGTTATATTAATTATATTATTTATACAAATTGCATAACTATATAATGTGTTTATGAGTTATGTTATGTGATTGGCTGGTGTTGTATATTTATTCTGTGGTTTTAATGTATTGATTCATTCTTGAAAAAAAGTTTCAACTTGAAAGTTTGATGTAATAAACCCTGTTTTATATGGATGGTCATACTGTGCTTTTTGTTACTGGTTATATAGAGATGCAATATTAGAGATGAAGGGACAGGAAGTGGGATTATAGAACTGAGTGTATGATATGCAGTTGAGAAAGAAACAATTGTTTAGGGAATTCAGGCCATTGTAATGATTTAAAGGCAAGGCAGTGGTGGGATTTGTAGGGGAGAGTAGAGGCGAATCTAACTATTTTATTGTATGTTTGCTCTAGTTTAAAGAGAAGTGAAGACTGAAGGTTAGTAAATACTGGAGCTGCTTACAAAAGACAGGGTAATAGGAGAGACAAGGCCAGGGAGGGTTTGATGGAGGGTGAAAGCAGTTTGTGGTTATGGTACAGGAGACCAAGTTTCTGGTGTATTTTTTTATGCAATGATGGATATGTATGTTGAATTTTAATTCATTGTCAATTATAACACCAAATAATTTATTATGGGGTTCTGGTCTGATATTGGTATCGTTGAGGGAGGTAACAGAGAAAGTGGATTTGTGTGTTACCAGTGTTTTAGGAAGGAAAAGTAGAAGTTTAGTTTTTTTTGGCTTTAGAATTAGTTGATTATCAGTGAGCCAGGTTTCAATGGATGTAAAAGTGTCTTGGGTAAGAGCAAGGAGTTCTGGGATGCTGTGTGCAGTGGTAATAATGGTCGAGTCATCAGCATATTGTAAGAGTGCAAAGAGGTTGGTAGCAGAGGATAAACTGTTAGTAAAAATATTAAACAAGAGAGGACCCAATATAGTGCCATGGGGACATCGGTGGTAACAGGAAGAAATGGGGAGGTGATAGTTTTCCAGCTTATAGATTGTTTTCTATTCAATAAGTAGCTAAAAAAACAGCTTAAAGAAGGGGTGGAGAGATGAAGGTCAGAGAGTTTAGTTATCAGTTTAGAGTGAGAGACAGCATCCAATGCTTTGGAGAGGGTGAGGAATAAACAGGAAACTAGTAGGTTGTTGTCACGGGCTTCTGTTAGTGTTTGGGTGAATGAGAGTAGAACTGTTGATGTACTGTGGTGGGGTCTGAAGCCATGTTGGGTGGGAGTAAGAAGGTTATTATCTAGCAGGTGTTTAAGTAGCTGAGTGTGGACACACTTTTTTTAGAATTTTGGAAAGGGGGATAGTATAGCAATGGGACGATAGTTGGATGGGTCAATGGAGTTTCCTCCTTTATGAAGAGGGATTGTGTAGAAGGATTTCCTTACATTTGGGACAAGAGATTCAGTAATAGAATTATTAATAAGGATAGAAACAGGGTAAGTGATAGCATTGGCAGCAATTTTAAGAAAGTAGGAAGGTAGATTGTCAACAGGAAAGGCTTTCAAAGTACGTGTATACCAACACAATTATGATATTAAAAAAGCCAATGAAAAATGTATTGGCATTGCACATCAAGGAAAATCCTGATCATAGGTTTAAATTTATTGCCTTTGACCAAGTTGTTCTTAACAACAGGGGGGTCCACAAGAATTGTTTCTCGAATTTAGAGAATGTATGTGGCAGTTAAGATTTAATGCCACCCCCCCCCCCCCCACACCGGGTTGAATTATATTATTTCCCTCTCTAGTTATTTAAAACTGAAAGCTGAATTTTATCTTTGATAGTTTTGTAATGTTTTAACTTGCACAGCAAATAAGGAAAGTAGGGGAAAATGTGATCAATGTATGTTTATAATACATCTTTTTATACTGTCTTAGTGTATCAACAGTATGCTGGATTGATGTTTGTTATTTATTTATACATATGGGTTAGTGTGAAGAACAAACACACTATTGTAGTTTGTTTTGTCTTGCATTTTTTTTTTTATTATTTTTTTTTAATCAAGTTTCACATATATTTCAATGTTTAGTTTTAAAATATAGTGTTGCAATACAACCTGAATCATGTAGGGGCAATACAGCCTGAGAAACAGTGTTGCAATACAATTTGAATCCTGTAGAGGAAATTAATTGTGGTCATGTGGTGGTGCCTGGCTTTTAAAAGGAAGTGATGTCAATGTTTTATGTAATCTGGTGAAGTCAAGTGTATCTACTGACGAAAGTGCTCATTAAAGAGTGTTTTTCCTTCATATTTGTGGCGGTTTTTCTTATTTTCATTCAAGTTTAGTTTGTTTCTTGGTTATTAGATTTCCAACAGAGGGAAAGCAGGGCTTAAGTTTATTTAGTTGGAATTTGATGAAGGCAATGGAAACTGGTTGTAGGGAGAATGTATTGGAGGAAGGAAGACTGGGATGTAAAGGTAGAGAGGAGACAGCAGAGCTATCTGGAGTTCGTTTTTGGATTGTTTCAATAAAGTAATTATTTGAAAGAGCAGCAGTCTCTGAGGCAGTACTGAGAGGGAATGGGTTGGGGGTAAGAGGATTACCAGGGTGTAGGATTTTATTTATGGTAGACCAAAGTTTTTTAGGGTTGTTATGTGGGCTACTTTGGTTGGAGGCAAAGAAAGTTTTTTTTGTCTCTGATAACTAGGTTTTTACACCTGTTTCTAAGTTTCTTGTAGCTTTGGAGTAAGGGAGGAGTTTTATTTCTGGCTCAAGTTTTCCAGGCAGCATCCCTCTGATGCATGATGGAGTGTATTTGCTTAGTTAACCAGGGAGCATATTTTGATTTTACCCTGATTTTCCTGGAAGGTGCCATGGAGTTTAGCACATCTATAAATAGAGTAGTGAAAGAGGTTACAGCATCATTAAGGGGGAGATTTTTAAGGAAGGACCAGTATATGTTGGACAAAGTAGAGATGAAATTGTCTGGATTGAAGTGAGTCAGATCACAACATTCTCTGTAAAGGCATTCTTTGGAAGGGTGTTGGGAGCATCTATGGATATAAATAGGGGAATGGTCACTTAGAGAGTTAGGGAGGATGCCGGGGTTATGGTAGAGACAAGGGCTAGAAGTGAGGATTCAGTCTATTATAGATCCTGAAGTAGAGCTTCTGTTGGAATAAATAATAGCCATACCAGTTGTGATTCCTTTAAATAAATAATAGTCATACTACCTGTGATTCCATTAAATAAATAATAACCCTACTACCTGTGATTCTATTAAATAAATAATAGCCATACTACCTATGATTCCTTTAAATAAATAATAGCTCCACAAATCAATACTAGTTACAAGACTCCCTTCAACCTAATAAAATGCATGTTCCCCATTACATCTGAACAAAACATATACCATTATATTAAACATAACCCCTTAATACTGTGT
>NC_056744.1:228509306-228519306 GCF_019279795.1 Protopterus annectens
GCATATAATTGTGTCTGAAAGAAAATAAACCAGGAACATTGCTAGACTAAGGACTGGGTTCTAATTAGAAATGGGCACAGTTTCACTTTTTTTTTTTATACCAACACAGCACAATTAAAAGTGCTGGACTTTATATAGCCCTTTACTTGATATTAGCTATAAAATATAACTTTTATATCCATATAATAACAGCACATCACTATTTTATGTATAATGGTACAGTGCTCCTTATTTACTTTACAATCACACAAAATTAATCATTCTTTTCTGTTAAATTCATTAGAGAGCAGGAATCTACCAGAGTTTTCTTTATGCTACAAAAACGGATTATATATAACCTGCAAGTTAATATTACCATCTCAACTAGACATTAATACCAGATTCAAAGTAACTTTGAAAATTCATTTTACAGCCCCTATAGTATCATTGCAAAATGGATACGAACAATTAATATGAGTACACAGAATTTAAAGATTTATGGGCAAGACTGCCATGTAAGCTACACTTGTCAATGTTTAAGTTAATGTAAGGCTTTACAGAGAAAGAGGAGCACAATGTGGGAGTGGGCACAGGGCACTATGGAGATGTGATGGGGGCACAGAGCACTACGGAGGAACACAGTGTATAGGCAAGTGTTTCTCACAGATAGATGAATGTTTATTAAAATGCTACCCTACAAAATTTATAATAAGACTCAAAAGGAGAAGTAGAGGCTATTAGAAGGAGAAACTGGTAGCTGTGAACAGATTAATTATGTAAATGCTTACATGCAGAAGAACATAGCCTTGAGTTCTTTAAGCTAATATACTACTGTTGGTACTGGAACATTTCATTATTATCAACATTATCACAAATGCAGCACACATTCATGATGTGTATGTGAAAATTAGTGGCTTTCCAAACTGAGCAGTTTCTCCCTTTAACACATACAAATGAAGATCTCCTTGACTGAATCTGAAATAGGGTGGCTGTAGGAGTATTGAACTGGTAACCAATAAATCATGTTCGTAGGTAAATACTAGGCAGTCAGTCTGTAGACTATTACAAGCCCAGCCAATAACCTGAGTTCAGAATCAAAGCTTGTGCCTTGTATTTGGGAGGCGAAGACATTAACCACTATGTCAACACTCATTAATCATTTAAGGCTTCTGTTCTAAAAGAACAGCAGGACATGCCAACTAAAAATAAATCATTTAGCTAAAATATACATAAAATACTGTGCTTGTCTGAAAGACTGAGTCAAGAAAAAAATCTGTAAGATGAAAGAATAGCTTAAATACGTAAAACATGAGACAATCAGCCACTGGATCCAGTGAGATCCATATTCATAAAATATGGCTATACTGAAATGTAACTGCAGTTCAATCACATTCAAATGTTTCTGAGATGAGATTCATCTAATTTTTTAGGTAAGCTCCAGAATTTGCTAAAATTGTTGGTCAGCCTGGACATTAACTGCAGTTATTAGATTCCTAAGGTGTCATTGTTGTTTATGCTACTATATTCAATGAAATTTGATGTATTCATCTGAGACATTATAAAACTGGTACAAGACTTTGTTTATATCACTGCCCAAGGAAGTGTATGTGGTCAGCTGCTCTATGATGACAGACAATAATTCTACAGTCATTTCTACTTCCATTGAAAGAAAAATGGTCAGAGAGTCCAGTTATACTTCTCAGTCTCTGAGCATTAAACCCATAGCACTGGCCTTTAAAAATCATAGCAGAGGTTCAGAAAGAGGAGCTCATTCTGATTCCTCACAAAAGGAGGTCTTTATAAAATAGACACTATATGGTTAGTGATAGGCAATCTTTGTATAGGCTAGGTTTGTTTTTATTTTTAATGTATGTACCCATAAGTGAATTCAAGACCAGAAAAGTATCCCCAATATTTATCACTAGCAGATCTTTTCCCCAAAAAAAGTTCTAGTCCTCAATCACTTGCTCAATGCTATTGACTGGCCTCTATTTTATCCTCAAAATAACCCTAAGATAGTTTACAAGGCCATTCATCAGTATACAGAATCTTCTTTTCCCCATGATCCAATGAAACTCAGAGCCCAGAAATGCCCCTGGCTTACTAATGACATCCAACAACAAATCAAACAAAGGGATAAAGCCTTATAAGCGTAGAAATAGAACTTAATGATAAACACCTCCATCAGATACTGTATATGCAGAATTTCATAAATCTACCAGAATTGCAACAAACAGTACCTATGCAGTATACCTGACACAAGCCAACAAAAATGCACCTTTTATCTAAAACTATTTTGGGAAAAAGGGAAATACCATACAAGCCAGAAAACAGACTCTCTTGCTATATCTGCTGATACAATTCTCAATAACAGCACTAACATCAAAGACTACATATACTTCCTCATTTCTACAATTGCAGAAATTACTGACCGCTTCTCCAGCAGTACAAACAACTCTCAGTTTCATCTGTCTAATCCCACTTCTGAATTGTATTCCCTAATTTCTTATGCCACCACATTCCATTTTTCTACAATCTCCTAAACACTCCAAATCCTGTCTTCTGAAACTGCAGCCACCTGAAGCCAAATTTAGTCATTTCTACCCTTCCTTCCTTAAATTGTCAGCTAATAAAACTGCCAAGCCCCTCCCACACATATTAACCCCACAACAGGTATAGATCTACTTCCTTCTGCATTTAAATGTTCTTTAGTCATTCCTCTTCCAGAAATCCAATCTGTATCCAAACATAAGGATTAGACCCATTTCAAACTCTTGTACAGTTATTAAGATTTTAAAACAATGTATAAACAACTCCTATGCCATTTCAGTTATCACTCTTATGTGATTAGGAGTATGGCTTCAGAAACTCCTTCAGTACTATGACAACACTTACAACAGCAACCACCTCAATTTATTCCTACATAAATAAAGGGCTGTAACCTGCAGGAGGTTTTATTAATATGACTACAACTTTGAAACAATCATGAACTTTTATTACAAAAAATTGAACAGATTACATTTTTTCACAACACAACATGGTTCTGTGACTACCTACATGGCATAACTTTTCAAATATATTATAATGGTTCAATTTTGGACAAGAAAACTTTGAAGAGAGGGAGTTCCCCAAGGCTCATTTCTAGGCACACTACTGTTTTTCCTTTTCATGGATGCTATTTTCTTGGAATAGCCTCATCTAAATCTTATAATGTATGCATATTGCATGCATATAATCAAATCTAGCAACACTTACCAGAACCTCCAAACATGTCCACAATCTAACTGCACAGAACTGTCATACTGGAACTACTAAATACCAGGAAAACTAACCTTCTGTCCACAGGCAGCACTTGAAGACTTAGAAGGACATAGTAGTATCAACATAACACAGCAGAAATATCTTAGCCTCAAACTAGATTATTTATTATTATTATTTATTTATTTTATTTCCAGTTTGCTGACCAGGGATGTCCACTGGGCTCAGGGAGCCCATTTTCAGTGGAGGCCCGGAGAGAAAAGCTCCATTTTACAAAGTTTAGATACAGATACAATATAGAAAAGAAGAACAATTTACAATTATGTTTCATGCTAGAGAGCAGGTGTAATTTCTTAGGTACATGTTACCTTTAGATGCAGACACAATATTATTAATGAACAATTTACAGTTACATTTCATATTAGAGAGCAGGTGTAGATTCTTAGGAACATGGTACAAATTTGATATTTACGATATGTACATGTGTGTGGTAGCCTATAGATCATAGTTAGAGAGGCTAGAAATCATAGCTGGAGATGGGTTTAGAGGTGGAGAGAGAATTATAGGACTAGGTGGGGATAATGCAGTTGCATTTTCTGTTAGAGTAAAGGTAGGAATGTAACTGAGATTTAAAGTTTTCAAAGTTTGCACAGGTCCTTAGAGAGGAAGGAAGAGAATTCCATTTTTTTGCTAAGGAAAAGGATAGCAGGAGTTGACCAGCAGGGCAATTGGATTTTCCGACACAGATTAAGTTTTGGTGAGTAGATCTGAGAGTTCTCTGAGGGGTGTAGAGGAGAAGGATGTTGCATAGAGCAGGGCACTTAGATGGTTGAAATATTAGTTTGTGGGCTGTGGTAATCTGAAGATAGTCTAGATGGTTGGAGAGTTCAAGGCAATGTAACAAATTAAGGGCAGTACAGGGATGGGAGGAGTATTTGGCTTTAGTGACAAATTTAGAAATCTTATTATAACAGACTTCCAATTTTGAAGTGAGTGTGGCAGATAAGTTACCTGCTAAGTTAGATACTTACCTTAACTTCTCTCTGCATACAGTGATAATTTCTAAAGTTCTTTCCCAACTTAAGCTTAACAATTATATATCACACCTTCTCTCTCCTACTGCTTATAAAGCCATTGCCAAAATTGTCTTATTCTAATATTAAAACTTGGGAAAAGATAAACAACTATAGATAACAAAGCCGAGTCAGCAGCACACCGTCCCAACACAACCGATATATCAGGAATCCGATAAAATTAAAACCAAGAACCATTTAATTTTAAGCGCTTTTTGTTGCCAAAATGTAGCAACTTCTTCAGAAACACATACAAAATTTCAAAGAACAGTATTTAAATAATTGAATCATGTCACATGATAGACACACCTCTCTCTAACAGTTTTTTTTAAAAGAGGAACTTCACTAAAAACACACCTTATTCATAGATGCATAATAAAATAGTTACAAATTTACCAAAAAACTAGACCAAGGGTCCCATCAGATACAATGTATCAAGGTTAAATATTATTACTTAAACAAATGAAACATTGATGTCAAGAAACAATGTACAGCCCAACCTAAAATTCACTCTACTAGCAATTATTCATACACATATACATGTAGACGGAAATATACTCACAAGCTTAACTGGTTACCGTTTCAAGCTTCTTAATTTCAGTAAGCAAGCTATATTGCAAGCATCATTCAGTCCTGGGGCTACAAATGCATTTAGTCGGATTTGCCATGCTAGTTCATGTTCTTCTAGGAGTAAGTTCAATGGGCCCCCTCTCATATTAGTTTGAATTTGATGTATAGCCTTGAACAAGAATTTGTGACCCATATTGTTGGCAACATATCTGGCCAATGGATTGTCCATCTTATTGACAGAAATAGCATAGGTGTGTTCATAAACCCTATCCCGCAATCTACGTTCAATCTTCCCCACATAGAATGCGGGACAGCATACACACCTTGCTATATATACAACGAGTCTAGAATTACAATTGAGTTTGTATTTGATTTCAAACTTATGGCCACTGATACCAAATGTATTACCAACTTCTACAAATCTACACATCCTACAAGATTCACACATGGTCATTCCTGCATATCTGTGTCTGTTAATCTGATGGCCACCACTTTCAAGTAAATTCTTGAGGTTGTAGCCTCTACGAAAAACTATATTTGGAACTGGACCCAATTTACTAAGTATTGAATTGTCGCTCAAAATAAACTGCCAATTTTTGTATAAAAAAGATTTAACTCGACTGCTATCTATACAAAAAGTGGTAATAAACCCACCCTTGAAATTAGGAGCTAGGGTTTGTATTATATCTTGTTTTCTAGAAAGGCTATCCTCCATATGGTTAGCCAATCTATTATTAACTGAGTTGTTTAAACAAAGGATGGGGAAACTAACCCAAGTCTTGTTTTTTCAGAGACTTCACTGACTAAAGATTCGACTAGTTCACTAGGATACCAATGCTGCTCAAACATCCTGTTCAACAAGTCACATTCCTGATGAAAGTCAAACTCAAGTGTAACCATCCTAGCTGCACTAATTAATTGACCTTTTACTATAGACCGCTTCTGATGAAATGGGTGGCAGCTAGAGAAGAGTAAAAACGAGTTACAATATGTATGTTTTCTAAAAATCTGGGATACATATCCCTTATTGACCTTATCTTTTGACAGTTTGACATCTAGGTAATCAATTGTATCTGTATGGAATGTGGATGTGAATACAAGGAATTCAGTTATAGAATTCATAAAGGAAATAAATGTTTTGGCCTGTATATCATCACCATTAAATAGCACAAAGATATCGTCCAAGAAACGGGTGTAAAAAACGAGGTTCGCCCTGGAGTGCTCCGTTTTTAAAACATACGTTTTTTCCCAATATGCCATTACCAGATTAGCAAAACTGGCACCCCAGGGCGACCCCATAGTGACACCCTGTTTCGTAGATAAAATTCCTTGTCAAATAAAAAGTAATTATTTGTGAGGATGATGTCCAGTAAGGACTCCACTAAGGTGATTTCATGAGGTGGAGCATCCTTAGATCTAAGCAAGAGACTAACCCATTCTATCCCTTCTGAGTGTGGAATAGAAGTATACAAATCTTTAACATCAATAGTTAAAAAATTGTAACTAGCATTAAATTCCAATTTGTTAATACTCTCTAGAAAAGTCCACAAGTCCTTACATACTTGTGGTTCTGACACAAGGTATTTTTTCAAAATACTATCTACCACCTTGGCACAGGGATATGTTATAGAACCCCTCCTGTCTATCAATGGTCTCATGGGAGGGTTAGACACATCCTTGTGGATTTTAGGTATCCCAAACATAATTGGGATTTTTGGCCAAAGTAGGGATATGAAATTGTATGTATCAATGTCAATCAGAGCCTATATGAAGAGGTCATTGAAATAACCTCTAATCTGTTTGTAAGCAGTATTAACTTCACTCAGGGAAGCTTTAGAGTATGCATCAGCATCTAATTGATTACGCATTCTCATTATGTAGTTGTGTTGATCAAACACTACTAGTCCCCCACCCTTATCGGGTTTAACCACCCATACATTGGCATTGCTCAAAGATTGCAACAATAAATTTTCATTTTGGTCCACATTATTTGACCTTTTTGGTGGAAGAATGTTCTGAGAGTTCAACAAATGTCTAAAGTCTAATTCACAGACCTGTTCGAACATCTTCAGAGTAGGATGTAATGGGGGGTTGTAGGTACTAGCCACCCTCAACTCATGATCACCAGAGTTATTATTGCCAAATAGTAAGTTAAAATTTAACTTCCTCACGAAAAGTTTTAAATCATTAACTGTTTTAACTAGGTTGAAGGGTTTATCAGGTACAAATGTACTGCCTTTCGCTAAAAGATTGACCAAAATAGGGTCAATAAAAAAAGATGAAAAATTATAGATGTTGAAATCACCGTCTTTATTAGTGACAATGTTCAAAGCAGGAATTTCATTTGTTGTTATTTCCTGCATTTGAAATTGCGTTGATTGCTCTTCTGGTTCTGTTGAAATGATCTGTTCTTTGGGATCGCCCCTGTAGAATTGACTCTGAAAATTTTCACAGTCACTGTTAACAGGGGTATTGTTGTTGAACACTTGTTGATTACGATCATGGTTGTTATTATTGTTGTTGCGGATCCGTTCACTACGTCTAATGATGGCCTGATTGTTGTCACCAGGCTGATCCACATTATTAGGTTGTTGTACAACAGTAAAAGATTTAATTGTATTAGAAATTTGAGCAAGAGATGGTTTAGGGTAAGCAGACCCATTGTTGTAGGCTAGTCTGTCCCTTTTCATCTTTTTGATTTTATTACTTTTCAGCCTGTCCAACAGCTGATTAATGCTTGAAAAAGAGTGGTCGTAATCATATTTATATCTAAAATAATTTGCCATTAATCACTATATCATTATTCAAAGCTGAAACTTCACAAGACAAAGCATCTATCTGTGAGTGATAATGTTTAATCATAAGTTGCATTAGGTCAAATCCTTGTTGATCGAACAAGGAATTGAGCTCTAAATGAAACAGTGAGTCTGGAACCAAACCGGTAAGTACGCAACCCTTTTGGGACAATATATTGGTCCAGGCACTCCTTAAAATACATCACTTCTAATTGCAACTTTTTTAATTTTAATAACTTGGCGTCAAGAATTTTAAGTTTCTCATTTAAAGCAGTGACACCAACCTGTTGTCCATTGCTAATATCGGCTGGTCTCTCCTGGTCAGACCATGACTTAAAGCAAAACGTAGAGGTATCCTTGATCCACTCATTAAGATTAGGAGCTCCAATAAGCCTTTAATCACTGTTGCTTAATATGTTTGACTCAGGTGCGTCAATTGTGTCCGTATGTCGAGCTTCGATTGGTGTAAGCTGACCTGGTGTAATAACACAGGATACACCATCTCAATCCATTGCTATTAGATGTAACGAATCTCGGACTACTAGCAGAAACGCCACTTGAGGTCGCTTGGGAAGCAGCGTTCTGAAAAGAATGCTGTTGTTGGATTAGAACAGTATCCACCTTCTCATCTTCTCCAGTCTTCTCTAATAATATTTAACCTTGATACATTGTATCTGATGAGACCCTTGGTCTAGTTTTTTGGTAAATTTGTAACTATTTTATTATGCATCTATGAATAAGGTGTGTTTTTTAGTTAAGTTCCTCTTTTAAAAAAATCTATCAGAGAGAGGTGTGTCTATCATGTGACATGATTCAATTATTTAAATACAATTCTTTGAAATTTTGTATGTGTTTCTGAAGAAGTTGCTACATTTTTGCAACAAAAAGCGCTTAAAATTAAATAGTTCTTGGTTTTACTTTTATCAGATTCCTGATATATTGGTTGTGTTGGGACGGTGTGCTGCTGACTCGGTTTTGTTATCTAAAATTGTCTTATTCCCCAAACTTGAATATGGGTTGCTTACATGCCACCCAGAACACTCATACACTGAGCATTATAGAAAACAAGGTAACCCGTTTTACCCTACTAGCAAATAAGTGAATATCACTGTAGTTGTCTACAAAGGTTCACCTGTCTCCCCATTTCACAAGGAACAACTGTGTTCTATGCTACCCTATTATTCAAATACTGAATCTAGCCTACTTTCTCTTAAAAAGAATCATCTCCACCAGAGATCAAATCTACCCACTGAGTAGCCAGAATGCCTTTCCGATATTAGTCCATTGCAAATTCAAAACCACAATGGGAGAAAGATCATTTAATAGAATAGGACCAACCATATGGAATAATCGACTCAGTGAGGTTAACAACAATCCATCATTGAACTGTTTAAGGCAGTCTTGCTGAAACACCTTCACAGAGAGACTGATTGCAGCTGTGTTCATGCTGCTAGGTTATGCTGTGCACTCTCTAGTTCACAGTGTATTTATTCAGACACATTAATGTATTTTTATAAAAAACGTGTATGTACTAGTATAAATTAGTATACATTTTGTGTGAGTATATATATATATATATATATATATATATATATATATATATATATATATATATATATATATACACACACACACACACACACACACACACACACACACACACACACACACACACACACACACACACACACACACACTCATATAGAAAGAGAGATAGTATATATAAAATATATGAAGGTCTTTTATGTTGTTACTGTTTATTTCTCTTTAAAAATTATGAGCTGAGATCTTGAAAAAAATAATAGGTTCCTTCAGATGTCATAAATGTAGTTAATGTGTTCTATTACAGATATGTTTGGCTATTTAAGAGATGGCAGTTAAAGGAATATCAATAAGAACATTTGTCATAATGGTGAGTTCATTAAGAAAGCAAAATAATCAATTTTCAATATAGAAAAGGTGACTAATGCAGGCAACTTTTTAATTAGAGAGCATCTGAAAAACAGAAGTCAGAAAGTGCATGCCCAAACAGTGTAGTTGCAATTCTTTTGCCTGTCTATGAGAATGAAAAAAGAAGATACAGAAATGTAACAAAAAGAGAAAAAAAAGACAAAAGGATATAAAGGTAGGTGCGCTTGTAATGCTCAGTTTATCCCAAACTGTATGCAGGGTATGCTTACACCCTACAGTCAATTGGCACTCTATGCCAATCCCAAACTTGTTGCAGAGTATGCTTATGCCCTTCGAGTTGATTGGCTCTCTGCATATGCCTTCAGTTGATTGGCTTTCTGCATATGGCCTATAATTGATTGGTTGTCTATGCCA
>NC_056744.1:228524306-228606806 GCF_019279795.1 Protopterus annectens
AGAAAGAAAAATTAAGGGGACAACTTACTACCAAAGGCAACATCATAATTCTCTATCAAGAAGTTTAAATGTGACAAGCATTGACATGTCAAAGATATTCAGCTATATTTTCAACACCAAGTGTGATAGCAACAGTGACAGCATAAATCCTAGTCAATGGAGACTGGCATGAGAGAGAAGGCACTGGAGGTTTTTAGAACTATAGCATGACGACTGGGGTGTTTTGCAGTGATCTATTTAACCCACCTCCTTTCCACAGCTGTAACACGGACCCTCTTCCTGCCATATTTCAGAGCACTCATGTATTCTGTATGGAAATACATCATCATAATCTCACCAATAAACTGCTTTCTGCAGACACTGGAATGAAGGGACTTACTCTCATCCAACCATATGCTTAACTATCAGCAAAAGCATTGATAACATGTGAAAACAACTATGTACTACTTCATAGACTGTATCACTTTGTGATGGTTACTGCCTCTTTGTACTCATGTATAGCGATCCACTAGTCAAGTATGGCCTGTCTAGCATATGTCTGGAAAACAAAAGACAAGTAATAAAAGCATGTATTCAGAAACATACTACCTCTAAATATTTTGTAACATCAGCATGAAATAGTGGCTATGCTCATTACATATACACAAAAAATGTGCACATTATGATGGATGGAAGGAGTTAAATAAAACATACAAATTAACTTTCAGGGATAATGAAATAAAAAATATCACTCACATATAATCATTTGCAGTGGGTGCCTATAAATGTAATGCAAGGTCACACTGGAGATGTAAATAAGGAGAAAGATGTTGTGGACAGAAAGAAGACATAAGTGTGTATAAACAGTATTTTTTGTTTCATTATCTAGACTTCGCGAGGGGGTGTTGGCCCATTGGTCCTCAAAGAAGAGCTCTAAAGAAGTGCTTATAGTAATAAAAGGACATAAAAAGAATAGCAGCTTCCATATGAATAGGATAATATATTATGCATAGCTTCCATATATATCCAGAAATGCTATAAGGACAAAACAGACAAGTCACAAAATCTGAAACAAAAGTTTGCACTTTAGGCTTTGAGCAAGGAGTGACATAATTCACTCATAGTTCAATTAAGGGATGCTCAAGTATGCATCTTTTTTTTAAAAAAGTTTTAGATGCAAACCATTTTATAAAGCAAGCTGCTGCTGTGTTAAGTGTACAAGCAGATCATATATTTGTTCCATATAAACAAGGTAAACTACAAGCTGTGCACAACTTCAATGGCATTAGACTGCAGCAGTGTAGCGAGGGTGGAGCAAAGGCTGGAGCTGCCCCAGGAGCAAAGTGCTAGGGGTTCTAACTGGCAAACTCTGATCAGTCATCAGAACCAAAGTTCACAGCACTCACGTGTGGCATAAATTAAATTAGGTTAAAATTAAAGAAGAGCTTTTTTTATCTAACTTAAGCGCTTTAGCTCTCTATTTTCATAAACTGTTTGCTACAGTTTAACGATAGAGAAGAGGTTTTTTTTTGTTTTTTTGTTTGTTTGTTTTTTTTTTGTTCATGTTGGAGATTTTTAGGGGAGCCAGATGAGGGGATGGTGCCCAGGAACCAGAATAGCAATCTACTCGCTTTGAAGTCAAGAAACAAATGTTTAGGTATTTGGAAATAATTTTCACCCCCAGCACATCTTATTCATGTGTGCTAACCCTAACCCATGACCCTAACCCTAACCTTAACCTTACAAATTAAGTTATTAAAAACCCTTTCTCTTACATTACCACTGCACAACAAGACAAAATGACCCAGAACATGCACAGCACCTAAGTACAAATCATTAAATCTATCTCTTTACCTATCCTTAACCTGCAAACTCTCATACATACATGATAACTGCTATAAACTTTTCAGCCAAACATTCATTTTCCTGCACACTCATAGGTTCATAGTTATGTACTTGGCTAACAACCACAAAGGCCTTTTTAAGTCTAGCCATGCATCCCAAATCTCTGACAAGCTCTGTTACCCTTAACAAGTGTAAGCAGGGGCTTAAGAGGTCAAGCATTTATAAGCAGGGGCTTGGGAAATAAACTATTTACAGGCTGTCTGTGTCCAATAGAGACATAGGTGCCATACCAGGGATGAATTTCCTCTTCCCCATCCAATTGTCCAAGTTGCACTTGAACTGGGTTAGAGAGGAACTCTTCTTCACATGGATGGGGAGCCTGTTCCAGAGATGGGGTAGTCTCTGGAATACATACCTGTCTCTCCAGCGGGTCATATTTATATCACAGGCAAGGCTTAAGTCTTTGGAATGGGTAATTTTGGTGCTGTTTGTTTTGGGGATATGTGGGAGGTCTATCAGAGTGAGGTCCAATGATGCATATCTCCCCTCAACAGCATGTAGGAGATAGAATACAGAGATAGGGTCTTGAGCTGGTCTGCATAGGACATTTTACTTACTCTCTGTATTCTTTTAGTGAGGAACTTCTGTGGACATTACAGCTGTTGGATATGCCTGGTTAGGAACATACCAAAGGGGGCATTGTACTTAGGTCTGATGAATGCAGAATATAGTGGAAAAATGGATTCCTTTCTCCTAGATGCCATACTTTTGTGTATAAGTTGTACAACATAAAATTATTTCCTCACCATTATAGACACGTAATGGTCAAGGGCTAAATTACAGTCTATGTGTGTCTTCAAGTCTCTGACTTCTTTGTCAACTCTTAGAGGTGTGTTGTCAACATGATAGTTACCAGGGGTGGATGACTTCCTGAAGGACACTAGTATGCATTTCTTGGTATTTAGTTTTAGTTAGCCTTCCCGGAGAACATTTGTGTTGGTGAATGATTTAATGACAGCTCCTAATTTACAATCATCTGCAAACTTAGACAGCCAGAGGCCATTGACATTGGCCTTGATTTCAAAGAAGTAAATGCCAAAAAGGAGCAGTCCCAGGACCAATTCCTTGGGGGGGGGGACTTCACTTGTGGCTGGTCTCTTTGTAGAGTTGGACTCCCCAATACTAACCATCTGGGTCTTTTCTGTGAACCAGCTAGCTATCCACTGGGTGACATAAAGGTTTGTATTTGCCGTCTTAAGTATGCCAACAATGCCTGAGTATGGGGATTATGTCAAATGCCTTGGCTGGGTCAAGGTAGGCCTTATGAATCATTTTGCCCTTGTCCGTTGCTTTGGTCAACTTCTCAAAGAAGTCCACCAGGTTGAGTAGGCATGACCTGTCCTTGACGAAACCAAATTGAGTTGGAACCAGTGTCTGGAGGTTTTCTATGTCATTATTAATCTTCCCTTGATAATTCTTTTCATGTCTTTCCACATAAGATTGGTGAGACTTATGAGTCTGTAGTTTCCAGGGTCTGTAGATGGCCTACCTTTGTGTAGGGGGTGTGATTGTTGCTGTTTTCCATTCATGAGGCACAAAGCCTGACTGAAGGCTACAGTTAAATAGCAATTCCAAAGGGCCTGATAGATCCTGTTTCATGCTTTTTAGAAGACATCCTGGGATATCGTCTGGCCCCATTGATACAGTGTTCTTGGTCTTAGAGATAATATTAAGCACCTGTTCCATAGTAATAGCAGGAGGAGTTATACTTGATACTGTTTCCTGAGGAAAGGTTGATGGGGACAGATGGGTAAAGCAGTTGCTGAATTTGTCAGCCAGAAGGTTTGCTATATCTTCTGGCTCAGTATACATGGCTCCATTTACAATGAGCTCTACACACAACTGTGTATTGCCTTTGAGTTTGCAGACATAGCTAAAGAATGCTTTGTGGTTGACCTTGACGTGGGAGGCCAAATTTACCTCAGATTTGGCTTTGGTAGACTGTATTTGTCCTCTGAATTGTTTGTTTAGTTTGGGAGTGGTTTTATCCTGGTGGGTGCTGCACCTCCTAATTTTTGCCATGATTTTCTTTCTCCTGTTATACAGCCTATTGATATTCTGATTCCATCAGAATGGTTTGCTATTTGAGTTAGTTCTGTACTTCTTCCTCGAGGGTGCAGCTACCTCTATGCAGCTATTAACATGCTTGTACAAGTTTCTGTGAACAGTTCTGTGCAGGCAGCAGTGTTCCCAGGGTTTATGGGGACCTGAAATTTTGTCAGGTTATCATTTCATAGTTTGGAAGTTAGCCTTAGAATAGATCCTGAATATTCCAGGGTTAGCTAGGATTCCAGGTTTTATTTTTACTTCAAAGGAGACCATTGTGTGGTCTGACCTTACCAGAGAAGGCAATACAGTAGGGATCGTATAGCATTCTCCTATATCAGTGATTATCAGATCCAGTAGGGTTGCACCCATTGTTGGTGTATTGATGATCTGGCCAGGGAGTTTGTGTTTACAAATTCCAGGAATCTGTGTCCCTGTACATTTGATGTCATATATGATTCCCAGTTAATACTGGAGTAATTAAAGTCACCCATGAATATGTTACTGGGTCAGATGGTGAGTGTTTCCCATAAGTTTATATGCATGGTATGGGTTTCCTGGGTCATAGAGGGTGAGCTATTGCTTGCAAAGAAGTGTTACTGGATTTTTGCCTATGGTGATTAGAACATGGAGAAGCTCAAGTGCATTGTCCTGTTTGATCAGCTATTAGATATATTTATTTTTTTATGTAAATCGAGACACCGCCATCTTTAGTGCCTGTCTGTGTAGTAGCTGGTCTAAACGTGTGGAAGGCATTATAACATTTTCACTGTCGGTGCGCTGTCCGCGGCTTTAAACCATGCCTCAGTGACCACACAGACATCAGTATTCTCTAGAGTGAAGAGAGCTTCTAGGGAGTGGAGTTTTTTGTTTAGGCTCCTAGCATTGATCAGTAACGCCTTCAGATTTTCTTGATTTTGCTTTGTTATGTCAGAAGTACTTTCATTTTGCCATTGCCTAAAAAAGGCACTGTGGGGGAGGACAATGTTGTACCTCATATTTGTAAGCCTAGAGGGGAGAGGTGCAGACCACCCCTGGCAAAGCAGTGTGGTCTGTTGACCATCTCCTTCCATACTGACAAATATTGCAACCCCTAAGAATGACATCAGAAACTAAACCAATTATTAAAGTCAGTCATTTTTTGTTCATATTGTGGCATCATCCTTGGAGAAGCTAATATGCTTCTCAGTGTTAGGTTCGTACCAACCTGGAACACATATTCTAAGAGCTCCATGATGTCTCTCTTCTTATAGTGTAGGGAGGTACATCTCAGGTTATTTACACCCATATGAACTATGACTGAGCCATACTGGTACTTGTAGTCCAATTACATGAGGGCATGTGTAATGTGGTAGATTCTGGCCCCTGATATGTAACTGACTGTGACTTTCTCCTTACTCAGCTTGGTGAGAGAGACATCAATGTGTCTCACAATGGAGTCTCCAAGGACTAGAATATTGGATTCTGTGGTGGTTTGCCTTATGGGTTTAGAGGTAAAGGCTCCATGAGATGTGGCTGTATGTGTTGATGTGGGTGTTGTTTTGAAAGGGTGCATTCAGAGTTTCTGCGGGTGTTTGTTATGCGCACATCATCTAGGAGGTCTTTGTGGTTTAGGAGGGTTACATTTAAGTGTCTCAGCATATGTGGGTATATGTGTCTGCTTAGAATTGTGTGTGTGAAGGGTGTAGCTGCTTGGAATTGTGTGTGAATGGTGCAGCATGTGTACTACAGGCAACCTTGTTGACATTAAGAGTGCTTTTTATGTGAGAGCTTTGCCTCCAGTGACATTGTGTAAATACATCTCTAACATACCATATTTATTTATTTATTTATTTTATTACATTTGTTTACTGGGTTATGTCTGACTGGGCCAGAAGCCCATTTTTAGCAGAGACACGAGGAGAAAAGCTCCACTTATACAGTTTAGAGTTACAGACTAATAATACAAAACACAATTAACATATTAACAAAAATTGCAGGAAGATACTGCTAGTGAACTAATATTTCTATAATACTATGACTATAGGCATAGCTAGAGGCATAGTCACAGTGTAATGAAACTTGTGAAATTGATTACTATGAAAGACGAATTTAGCAGGAGGTAACAGAATGCATGGATATACAGTGATATTAGGAGATAATATTGTATTCAGAACATAAAACAGTGGTAGATGTTTTTCACCACTATAATTTTGTTTGAGAATTAACTGGTTGTCAGTTAACATGAGGTAATTTCTCCCTTGCCTCAGGATGTCCATATCCACCAAGCTGGTGACAGAGATAGTGGGAAAGTTCATATCCATGACAAAAAAAAACTTTTTTATTGACTAGAAAGTTGGAGTGAGAATGTCAGTGCAAACTTGTTATCCTTTGTGCAAGTAGGTATTGGTGAAATTTCAATGGTGCTTTTACAGGAAAAATGTTGACTTAAGGTGTCTGTGGCTTTACAGGATACTGCCAAACACTTGAGGGGAAACTAATAAGTACAGCTTGATGATTTATAGATAAAGTATTTAGGCAGATATTCTGAGGATAGAAGCAAATCAAGCAGTACTTATTGAAAAGAAAGAATTAGTTTGTCAAGAACGATGAAACAAGGGGAATCATCTGAATGACTACTGCTGGACTACTGCTAGTGCTGGTCTCACCACAACTTCACTCTGATGAGATACAATGCTACTTTGCTTCTTCTCTCACCAGAAGCAAATCAGTAGCACCAATCCAAAGATGAGAAATAGGCCACAGCCTGTTTGATGGTCAACAGTCTTTTCCCAGATGATGTAAGGGTTTGTAGGCTTGTTGTAGCCTTTTCCTGGTAGATGCCTTGAATAGCAACCAGATCAATCAGGAAGGTCAAGCACAATTACTCACTTTCAAACCAGAGAGTCAGGAATCTATGCACTCTGCTCCTTCTCTCACAAAGAGCAAAATATAAGCACAAATTCTAAACTGGCACCTATGAAGCAGTTATTAGGATTTCCGGAGATCAGCAGTCCCCAGGAAATAACGTTCCTATGTTCCTTCTTTCACAAGAAACAAAACAGAAGCACTAATCCCAAGATGACTATTAAGAGGCAGAATGTGGGCTCTCTAGTAATTGGTGGTCATGCAGTAGATGTTGCAGATTTTAAAGGTAATATGGGAAACAGGTTAATATCCTAAGAGCTGCAGTGTGCACTAAGCAGTTAGATATGAAAGAGGGGGTAACTTTAGCTTTAGCTATCTTAGTGGAGAGCTACTAATTTTAAAAGAGCAAGATAGTTTGGAAGGGGTTGGCATTTTGTATTCTAGTTCTATGGAATATAGTAGGATGGCCAAAATTTAAATAGTTAAAGGGGGCTGATTTCACAAAATTATAATTTTGTGCTTACTCCCAACAGCCAATGAAAAAGGAGAGACAAGGCGATATGTGGTCAAATTAACATAAGGTCAGGCAACTAGGAAGACAGTTGAGCTTAAAAACACAGCAGCACCAGTGTGGGAGGAAGGAGAAAAATTTAATTTCTGTGTGACTCAATAGAAACACTGCTGTGGTATCTTTCCTAGTTTAATAAAATGTTATGTACTTAGCATAATGTTCCATCTGTGTTGTATTTTTTAATTCTTACTCAACTGTTGGGTTTGAATCAAATACTTGGATCTGACTCGTCTGCTTCTTCAAGGTCGTAGGATTATTGAAATCCCAAGCTCCGCCCTTTACCCATAATGCCCCACCAACCTAACATACTTCAGATCTAGTGTGCTACCCATAGAGCTAACAGACTAGTAGGAAGTCAGAAAGAACTGAAAACTGGAGCAAAAACAAGGAAAAGAGGTTCCTACAATATTCTTCAATCTTTCCAGAAGTAAAATAAGGTTGGGATAGGTGTGTGGGAAGTTAAGGGAGAATGAAAATGCACAACAAAGATGCAACATTATTACAAGTGCATAATTTTTTAATCTGATGTCATTTTCATTCATTCCTCAACTGCTGGGACAGAGTCTCCAGCTACCTAAAATCCTGGAGAACTCTAAGGAAGGATATTCCAGAGCACTGCAGAGCCAAAGGCTTCTCTTCCCCTAGACACCAGATCCAGTTTATAATGAGCAATAAAGGTATAAGTATTAGCCCAAATTGTAGCTGCACAAATATCATCCAAGGCAGTTCTAAACAAAAAGGCTGATGAGGTTGCCATAGACCTCATGGAGTGGGCTCCAGGTAGTTTCTGTAAAGTTAAACCCACTTTTTGATAAACAGAGGTAATACAATCAGTTAACCATTTGGCCAAAGTAACTTTAAATATTGGTTTGCCTAGTTTGGAATCAGAAAAGGAGACAGACAATTGTTCAGACTTTTTAAAATTCTTAGTTCTGTAAATGTAGAAATGTAATTGTCTGTGCACATCTAATAAATGTAACATATACTGGCCTTTGTTTGAGAAGTTTGGAAAGAAAACTGGGAGATTAATGACTTGATTAATATTAGACTCGGAGACCACCTTTGGTGATAAGGATGGATTAGTCCATAAAGGTATTCTATCCTTGTGAGAAAATAAATAAGGAAGCTTAGAAGACAAAGCTTGGAGTTCAGATACTCTTCTGGCAGATGTAATAGCAACTAAGATGATAGTTTTCCAAGTCAAACATTTTAGGTCAGATTTAGCCGAAAGTTCAAAGGAAAGCTGAGTCAAGGCCAGAAGCATGATATTTAAATCCCAAGGAGGGGTAGGATATTTTAATGGGAGTCTAAGTAAAAAAAGTTCCTCTTAAAAAGGCTTTGCAAAGTTTAGAGGAAGCTAAGTTAGAATTATTTGCTCCCAGATGAAAGTTGGAGTCAGATCATAAGTGGTAGCCCAGGTCATGAGAATGGCCTCTCCGGTGATGAGGGGATCAAACTAGCTAATTCAGAAATTCTCACTTACCCCCTGTGGAGGGTTAAGCCTAAAAGAGGATGATGAGCACCTCATTCCCACAAGGTGGTCCTCATCCTCTTTTAGGCTTAACCTTCCACAGGGGGTAAGTGAGAATTTCTGAATTTCCCAGATGAAAGTTGGAAATGGCTGCTAACTGGACTCTAATAGTTGGGAAACTATCACCTTCATTGAAAATTGTGGCTAAAAAGTCAAGGAAATTTGAAATTGGTGCTGAAAAGAGATCTAAGTTTTTGCTTAGGGCCCAAAGAGTAAAACAAGTTTTCCATTAACTGTTCTAAATCTTTCTAGTGGAAGTTTTATGGAAAGATAATAAAATGCGATGGATGGGAGAGGAGAGCCTGGGCTGTCTAACAATCATCGGCATTGAAGAAATCATGTGGTCAGTTGGAGGTCTGTTATGTCTGTGTGAGTCATGCCTGTCAGATGAGGCAGGAGGTCTGGAGGTGGATCTAGAATCCAAGGTGGATGTAGAAGATGAGACAAAGGAAGGGAAACCAAATCTGATGATGCCAGTAAGGGGCAATGAGGATAACTGTACTCTTCAATCAAGATGTTTTATGAAGAAACTTGAGATTGAGGGTTAATGAGGATAAGCAAAATGGAGGCCGGGGGGGGCAAGCATGAATTAGAGAATCTCTTGGTGACTCCTCCAGATGGGGGATCAGGGCAAATAACCTGCTGTATTTGTTGTTGAGAAGCAAAACAACTGCAGCATGGTTGGCCTCTTTGAGTTAAAATTCTGTCCACCACGATGACATTGAGAGATCACTCTTGAGGTATCAAAATAGCCAGTTTAACTTGTCTGTAATCATGTTGGATTTCCCCAGGATGTGTATTGCTATTAGAAAGCAATTGGAAGAGATCAATCATTGCCAAACTACCATAACATCTCAACAAAGAGTCCGCAAAAAATGAGAAGTACCTGGAACTGGAACAGAAATCCAAGCAAAGAACAAACAACTGGCCAGGAAGCCAAAGACCACAGTAAACAAATCCAACAATGGTAGAAACCACTCCAATTAGCAGTTGTTGTAGAAAGAAACAATCCTTTATTGGTAAAACCACTGCAATTCACGGTTTAGCGCTTTCGTCCAAACATAGACTTTTTCAAAAGACAAAGAGGGTAAAATCTGGTTCCCCCTTGTTTGTTGACATAGTACCAGACTACTGACATATTGTCCATCTGAACCACAATAGTCCTGAGTGGAAGTTTCTTGAAAGGCTTGCAATGCTAGGAGGATTGCTCTAATTTCTAGGACATTGATATTTGTTTGGACCTCCTCAGGGGACCATGTTCCTCGGACTGTACTTCTCACTTGAGGTAAGAAGTGTCCATGGTTACTGTGGCCTTGGTTTAAGGGAGAACAAAAGGACATCCTTCATGGAGCTGTTGGAGTGGATCTATCATAGTAGGTAATTCTTGCACACTTGAGTGATTTTGACTGGCCAGTGGTACCTGGTTGATTGCCACTGACATGGAATCCAAGGCTTGAAGTATCATTCTGGCTGGAAGGGATACATTCTGAATTATCTTCTTCACCTGGAATTGTATGATGTCTATTCAAGAAAGAGGAAGAGAGGCTATTTGAGTGACTGCATTTAGATGAGCACCAATGAATTTCATACTCTTAATCTGTATGAGTTGAGATTTGTTGCACTAGATTGATATTTGCAGATAAGAGCACTACTGGAGTAAGCAGTTCCTTGTTTGAATCAGTTGATGCCAGGTTGGAGCAGTCAAGAGCCAGTCATCTAGATAAGGAAAGACTCGGAATCTGAGCAGTCTCAAGTGAGCTGCTGCAACTGCCATGGACTTTGTTAACACCCTGGGGCTGTGGTGAGACCAAAGGGCAGTGCACTGAACTGATAATGACTGGTTCCCAGACAGAAGTGCAGATATCTTCTGGAGTGCCTGCTCATTTTGATATTATAGAATGCATGCTGAAGATGTATTGAGTACATCCACTCATCCTTGTGCAGAAATGGCAGAATGGACTGAACTGTGACCATCCAGAACTTTGTATATTGAACAGACTGATTTAGTTTGGTGAAATCCAAAACTGATTTCAAGTTCCCTGTCTTTTTTTGGCACTAAGAACAATCTTGAGTAAGTTCTTGACCCTCTCTAGTCTGAGGGTCCTCCTGGATGACTCCTTTTTCTAGCAGCTTTTTTATTTCTAGGGAATCTGCTTCCCTCTGATTGACCTGGATCAGGTCTGATGAAGTCTAGATTACCTAGACAAAAGCACTTATCTTGTCCTTGGATTTATGTAATTGATTGAATAAAGTGGTTTCCTGAATTTACAACAGAGTTATTTACTTATAATAATCAATTTTTTGTGAGTGGGTCCAATCCAGCTTCTTCACTTGGGCTTTTTTTGTCTTTTGGATTGGTTTGTGCTTCGTTTTCACTTTTTCATAGAGAAGACTCTCTCCACTACCTCAAAATCAGAGCATCTAGGGGAAACAGAATCCAATAGATCCGACATCTGACGGATCTTTGGCCCTTGCTGTCCCATTGGCACCCCACCCAAGGAGACAGTCAGAACTGAGCTATCCAATGCCAAAACTCTAAGGGAAAGATATGATTCCAAAAGCTTAATAGTTGAATCTAATACCCTAGAGCTGGCACTGATTCTTTATACCTGAGAGTCCTCTGGCTCTGAGAAGCTCAGAGTGCTGTTCAGCTTGGAGAAGCCATTGGAGTTGAAGAAGCAATGATCTTAGGATCTGAGGAAGATGGCCTCAAGGATTTTGAATCCGATGGCTCCAAAACCGAAGGATGGATTGGATAAGGAGAAATCAATGGTGGTGTGGTTCGATGCAGGCTTTCAAGACCTAGTGGGGTTGGAGCTGAATGGACTACCATTTAAATCTACATTCTGAGGAACTTCCAAATTATCCAATCCACATCTACTTCAGATACGATCCTGGAAGATTGGAGAGACAAAGCCATTGAAAAGCATTTGGAATGGCTTCTGGGTGACTGCTCAAGGAATGGAGAAGTTAGTCTGGAAGAAATAAGCTCTAAATTCAAAGGGGGGAAAGGATCAGAAGGGATCTTTCCATCCAAAGCTTCAGATCTGAAGTAGGTGGCTGCAAGTTTTTCAAAAGTTTTGCTGGTGGGTCCGATGAAGAAGCTGAAGTTGAAGTCAAGATGGAATGATGATAAGGAGACCTTTTACATATCTCCTTGTCCTTGGTAAGGGAGTCACCCTTTTTTTCTGATTTTCTAGAGGTTTGAGCCCCAGAAACCAAAGGAGGGATTTAGATGGAAGAATTCCCTTCAGAATAAGTTTGTTCTTCCTGTCAATTAAACATCAAGAATTAAAGCCTGCATAAAAGTGACATTCTACCTCCAAGTGTTTCAGGCCTAAGCACTATAAACATTCTGTGCAGGCATCCAAGTTAGGAATCTTGTGCCCACAAGAAACCCATTTTTTGATGTTAGAAGGTTTATCCAACATTTTTTATTCAATAAAGAACTATATCAACAATACAATTAAAAATGTATAATCAGAAAGGGCAGGCAGGATTTTTTTAAACAAAGGAGATGAAAAAGTGAAATAAACACTACCAACAATGGTATTGAAAGGTACTATAAATAGTACAAAAAGGGGAAAGAAAGACTATCAACAATGACATTAGGAGGTACTCGAGTACAAGAAAAGGTTGCCAGAGAAAAAAAGAATGAAACAGTCAAAAGGGTACAAGGAAGGCATAGAAAATGAAATATAAATATGTAACAAAAGACTGAATGACATTAAACTCACTTAAAGCAAGAGACAGCAAAAATATAAATCCTAATGCACGAGAGCTCGTAATCCATTGTCTGTTCTCAATGGCAACAAACGAGGTCTGAGGTATGTTAGGTTGATGGGGGATTGTGGGTAAAAGGAAGAGCTTGAGAGTTCAAGAATGCTACTTCTGAAAGAAGTGGCTGAGTCGGATCTGAGTATCAGATCCAAACCCAACAGTTGAGGAATGAATGAAAACAACATCAGATATATGCAAGCAGAATACAAGTAAAACACAATGTAAAGAAAATGACCACAAAATACAAAATAGAAGAAGGCAATAAAGCAACGCAATATATAGAAAGCAAAAACAAACTAACCTTTCCCTCACAACACATTGTGCCAGAGTCTGGGTGAGCTTTTCTAGTAAAGACTAAAAAAATGAATTGAAGTTTTCCTGATCAGTAACCGAACCTGGGCTATGGCAATGAGAGCATTGAATCTTAACCATTAGACCACCAAGGACTCCCCTAAATGTTTACTTTGCCCAATAAAGCTTGGTCACCTCATCTTACCTGTTTCAGGTTCATAGGTAAGTGTTAGGCTAGCTGCCCCTGTACCTTGTATCTGCTAGGTAAATTCCATATCCATTATGTCATCCCCCGGCTTATAGTCAGTGCGCTTTCACCTTGTGCCACAGAGACCGTTATACCTCTTCTTACCTAAACTATAGAAACGAGCACTTGGTCATTTGTGCATTTAGTCTTTTTTAGACCCACCAAAACTTTTGAGTCAAATATGCATTCAATATTTTTAACTGTACTCCTTCCAATAGATACTCTTACTAAGTTAGGTACAGTGCACAAATAGTTTATTCTTCAATGTTGGAAAGATAAAACACATAGGAGAATAAAGGAAGACCGAGTTTTGTTTTGTTTATTTGCAAAAAAACACTCTGTTAAGCCTTTTTTGGAGGCCAGAATGATGGGTTTTGTGTTAGGCAACATGAGTGAATTTATTGCGCCTGTTAAATGCAGTTTCCAGTTTCCAGCTGGGTATGTGGAAGTGTTTGACTTGATCATACAACCTAGAGTTTGTTGTTACAAAACTGTAAGTAACAGAAAGTCATCAGGAATAACCTTTAGGCATTTGATGCTGTTGGGACATGATATTCAGACTCCATTACAGTTGCAAATAAGAAGGTCAAATGTAGCCATTGCACACATGAACTGGTTTGCTTTTTGCTGGTGTCGCAAATGAGATGTCCATCTTTAGATCAATGTCTGTGACTGCAAATCCCTTTTGTAATTTGGTCTGTGTGATCATGAGAGTTATTTTTAAAGCAGTACAGTACAGTATAAAAAACAAAAAGTGGAACGGACACTCCACAACAAACTTCAAGGCACTTCAATAAATTTTAATGTAACAAAATCACAGGTTGAGTGCTTTTGTCTTACAAACATGAATACTTAATCAGAGTAACAGTCTGCCATTAAAATGAATGTTTAAATACAATCAATTCATCCAATCAAATTTGAATTAGAAGAATAAATTATGATTTCACTCAACTACCAAGTGCATTTTTTTAAAGAACCAGCCCTGAAACATCTAGATGTGTTACACAGACTAAATAATGAAATACAGCTAAATCAATCACATGCACTGTTATACACTGAAAAATATGTTAAAATTGAAGTAAAAATCTCACTAAAGCTGCTTTAATCTTTAAAAGGCTAGAAAAAGAAGCTACATGTCGGGAGCAGCAGTTGCATTAAGTCTGAGTTGCCAAATTAAACAGATTTGGCCGGGCATACTTTTGCGAAAGTGCTTTTCACCGAAGAAGCACTTTTGATTAAGTATGCCTGTTGTGGAGATTGCACTACAGTGTGGATAAGGGAAAATTCCCTTTTCCCCACTGTAGTGAGACCTCAGAGTGGGAATATTAAAGTAGGAGGGTGTGGGAGTGCAGGGGGCTTGCCCCCCTGCAAAAACATAAATGTAATGTATTTTTTAACATACTTTAACAAAAGCGCTTTTTCAGTGAAAGCGCTTTCGTTAAAGTGTGTTCTTTGATTGTCGATTCGGACTATTGAACTTTTGTTCAGTAGTCCTAGATCCATTCACGGATCCTGTCCTTAAGTTTTTCTGATAGTTTTCCCTAAGTAAGAGGCATTGAAGGAGCTGCAGGTAGCCAGGCATACTATGTGTGTAGTGTTGCAGTTGTATCTCCCTGGACATAGGATAGTTCTGTTAAAAGTTTTAGCTGCAATATATGGACCCTCACATACATATCTGTACATTTTGCAGGGCCCACATTTACACAAGGAACCATTAGTTACCATAGATTTTATACCACTAGTGGGTAATTCTAACACAGTCTTAATGTTCTTTCCGTTAGAATACACTATGACTGGTGCAGTTCCTAGAATCTCTTTAACCTGCTCAGGAAAAAAAATGCCAAAGTTCAGCCTCATTATGTTAATGTAACCAACAACATTTTTGCTGAATTATACATAAAAAAAGGGGCAAATGAATCAAACATACCCTTTCTCATCTTGTCTGCAGCAGTATCCCTCACATTGTTTGTAATTCTTGATTCAATCCTTTAAATAGTTGCAAATCTACCATAATACTGACATACCACATCAGCTCAATGTTTCTGAGTAAATAAGAGGGGTATCCCCATTCAATGAACATCGCAAACAATTGCTGTATCTCTTTTTCAAAAGTACAGCCCCTGTACTGAACTACAATCTTCTTCTTCTTCTTCTTTCGGCTGCGCCCATTAGGGGTCACCACAGCAGATCAACTGTTTCCATTTCTTCCTGTCCTCTGCATCTTGCTGTGTCACACCAACCACCTGCATGTCCTCTCTCACCACATCCATAAACCTTATCTTAGGCCTTCCTCTTTTCCTGTTACCTGGCAGCTTCATCCTTAGCATCTTTCTCCCAATATACTCTGCATCCATCCTCAGCACATGTCCAAACCAACGGAATCTTGCTTCTCTGGCTTTGTCTCCAAACCTTCTAACCTGGGCTGACCCTCTAATATACTTATTCCTAATCCTGTCCATAATCGTCACACCCAGTGCAAATCTTAACATCTTCAACTCTGCCATGTCCAGCTCTGACTCCTGCCTTTTTGTCAATGCCACTGTCTCCAACCCATATAACATAGCTGGTCTCACTACCCTCTTGCAGACCTTCCCTTTCACTCTTACTGGTACTCGTCTGTCACAAATCACTTCTGACACTCTTCTCCACCCACTCCATCCTGCCTCTACTCTCTTCTTCACCTCTCTTCCACACTCACTATTACTCTGAACTGTTGATCCCAAGTACTTAAACTCATTCACCTTCACCACCTTTACTCCCTGCATCCTCACAATGAGTTTAGGAAATTAGAAAGGCTGGGAAATGACACCTAAGCTAAAGAGTAATGGGCCAAGTATTGACTCCTGTAGAACACCTTCATCAGGTCTCACTGGAGTTGGCTGGCAGCTATTTGACTTTGTGTTTATGGCTAACATGTCAAAAGCAGTTGTAACTAAGAGTGTTGAAAGCATAGCTCTAAAATCTAGACACACAACCTTATCATTCTCTATGCCTTCATAGAAAATCTTATGGATACATTCAGGCATTGATGAAAGAGTAGTTTTGATTGTGTATTCTTTCTGCATCTGTGCTATGACATGTTATTTTTGAGTTTGATTCCACAGCCTAAAGGGTCTTAACCAAAGTAATCGTGGGTCTGAAGCTACCTATTTCAGCTGATAGCCAGTCTTTAAGCAGCATGATCAGTCAGGAAAGCTTGCCTGACAATGAGGGGACATGACCTACATTGATAAACCTACTGAAGAAGTACTTAAGTAGAATAGCTATGGAGTATGCAGCACATTTGATAAGAAAGCTGTTTTGTTATTGAGCATATAATTGCTTCACTAAGGCTGAATTTTTGGTGCAAGTGTATGCCCATCTTTGCAATACAGAACAGGCAAAAACATTTATCTCCAAGTAGTTTCCAAAAGCTACTACAAAGCAAGTTCTGAGTCAGAATTTTCACAAAATGTTGAGAGGGTACACACTTTGCTTGGAAACAGGAGATACCTTCATTTTTTTCTGAAAAATTTTAGAAGGTACAAGTCTATTTTAGAGATACAGAGAGATGAGAGTTATGCTAACATTGTTTGACAGCCATGTTTGCACTGATTTCTGGGAGTTTTATATTTCTCAAATAGTGCATGAACTGCAGTTATGGATCTCTGATGTGCCCTGCCTCTTTCATGCTGAAATAATGCATGCATTTTGAAGTGGTGCTATTTGGCTCAAATATATTCCTTTTCATGATTTTTTCTTCTTCTTCTTCTTTAAGAATAGGCATCCAGAATTGCCTGTGTCACTGTAGCCATAACAGAAAGAACTACTGTAATGTGCAAAGCGTACCCTTTGGGCAGAAAACTTATTATATTTAGTCAGATATAATGACAGTTACATTGCATGTTTATGTAACCCACCAGGTGGTCAGAGTATGGCAGTCAGAACAACACCTATCAAAATATGTCACATGCTCTTATATACATGTGCATATATATCTTGAATTGCATAAGGCATGCTGTAAACAGCACAAAACGTGTGTATTTCACAATACAGGACATTAATTACACTGACTGCAGGCATGCAGATTACATATACAAATGAGACTTGCACATGCACCAGGTACATGATGCTGTCATTGCATTACACATTTGTGAAGAACAATGCCAATGCGATGCATATAACCTTGTTGCAATTTTAACAAGCACCATAACAGTAGTGTGGGACTATTACTGTAATACAACAGATGTGACAAGCATGAATTGCATAGGCTAAAAAGTGTCAGCCATGACACCAAGGTCTTCTAACAATTGCATAAATACCAGGCATACATATCAGACAAAATAAGATGCATGAACTGTCAACAAACTATATGGATAACACATGTAGAAATGGCAGCCATAACTCAATATGTATACATGTAGGTCACTGCATGTTTGCCATTACACTACAAACTTTGCAAATATGTGCAAACAAGAAAAATTGTGCAATTCACAATCACTGCCAATTCAGTTAAAATGGTAACAATGAGTGCTCAGACTTCACAATAATCAAAACAATTGCTTCACCAAAATGCCTTACCACCCCTATTTGTCATAAATTTAAAAAGACTCCATCTCTTAATGAGACACATGCCAAAATACTCATACTTTGAATAATACAGCTGTACAGTATTAATGCAGTAACACAAACCAATAAATCATGTGATATATCAATATACAGGGTGTTTGCACTCTTCCTGCACCTAAATACTGAGACAGACAAGTTTGTCTGTGTTAAATCCAAGCAGACACCTAAATATGCATCTCTTCTAGCAGACTGAGTAAGCAGGCATGACTGATGCGTGTGACATATATAAGAAGCATATATCATGCTGAAGGTCTGGCAGCTGTTTAGCATACAGCCAGATTGCAGATTGTAGCAGCATAGCATGTAGAATACTGTAACATGTCTTAATTTGTAAGAACATTTGCAACCTGCCTGTACACCTTTACACAGATAGGCTCATAGATTTATAGGTAAGTACTAAACTAGCTGCCTTTGTGAGCCATTTTCAGCCTAGCCAGTAGCCCTTTCTGTTCTTGAAAGAACATATACCATTTGGTTATAGACTGGCCTTACTCATCCCATGGACGATAATTATATATCACTCCTAATAAGAAATAGGTGGAATAATACCATAGATAATTTGAGGGGACCCACACATGGGATAAAGCATTTAGGGACTGCCTCTGAACATAGTAGTACAGGGGGCACCCTAGGGTAAATTTTCTGTTTCCGATCCATAGATCTAAATTGCACTTGAAAATGGACAGGGCTGAACTTTGGTTTATGTTGATGGGGAGTCCACAGCAGAGGGTGTATACCTGTCCCCTCCAAACCATTCTGTTGATTTTGCAGAAGAAGTTTAGATCCCTAGACCAAGTATTTCTGATGCCATTTTTATGCCATTTGTCCATCAGTAATGGGTCAGAGAATGCCTTATATGCCAGACAGAGGTCACCTCTTAGCAGTCTGTAGGACATTGAGTATAGGGACAGGGCTTGAAGTCAGTCCATGTAGGACATGTTTAAGACTTGTATCCTTTTAGAAAGATATCCCTGTGGACATTCCAGTTACTGGAAGTGTCTGGACAGATATGTGTCAAAGGGGACATTATATTCATTGACTGGTCTAATGATGGCTAAGTAAAGGGGGAACAATGGCATCCCTAGGTCTAGACACAGTCCCTATGTGTATAAGTTGTGCAATGTAGAAGGATTTTTTTTACAAAAATGAATACATGTTGGTCAAAAGTTAGGCCACTGTCCACATAATGTCCCAAATCCTGAACAACTGGGTCAACGTTTAAGGGAATGTTGTCAATGTTGTAGTTCCCTGGGGTAGATGACTTCCCAAAGGATGCAATAATACATTTTTTGGCATTTAATTTCAGACCATGATTTTGATTATATTATATTATATTATATTATATTATATTATATTATATTATATTATATTATATTATATTATAGTATCATTTTATATACAGCGGTAGCCTGAAAAACAATAGATGCTTGCCATAACATATGCCGGCAAGCAGAAGACTATTGTAAAGGAGAGATGGAAACAGGAGAGCAATATTACCTGGAATGAACATAAACAGATTCTCATGTATAAACACTCTTTCCACTTCTCCAGTAGTCATGTGTGTCTCTTTCTGTTCTTATTATCAGTGGAATACAAGTAGAAGCATGTTGTATACCCCATATCCAGTTGTGATACAACTTAGACATATGCATTACGTTTAACAGCTTTATTCTGTAGTGATATTAAAAATTCAGGGCCGTGACATACTTAACAAGCTTTAGTCTGTGGTGAAAGTAATTAATTCAGGTCTATGTTCAGTCATCAAATGGCATGTTTCATCAAACCTGCTGTTCATCGAGACATTCATGTAAGATTGCATTATGGTAGGGATCAGGAAATTTGCTCTTTCCCCACATTAATGCGATCTCAGAGTTGGTATATATAATTAGCGGGGGGGGGGGTCACAGCCCCCACATGACTAGTTTTGCTGAATAGCATAACTGAACATAGACCCCTTTCATCCAATTTATTCAAGCTGTTTGGTGCCCAGTTGCTCAGATGACTAGTTGTTGTGACTGTACTTTTCCAGTTAATGTTTCATCTTCTAATGTCTCAAGATTTTAATGATAGATTACTGCATTTTGACCTGTGCCACTGATACTGGATCAAAGAACTATACTGTCTTCAAAGAGCATGGTCTCCATCACTCAGTATGTTCATATCCATCTCCTAGGGGTTCCACCTTTGTCCCTCATTGATGAGGTGACAGGTGCTGACTGATGTTTCTTTTTTGGAGGTAAACTCTCGGCTAGGTTTGTAAGGGCCCCAGGGCCATTAGTCTAGTAACCACCTATGATAGTATGATTCTATGATCCTAAGATTCATCAAAATGCACAACAAATCTGTCCATAAAAGGCAAAGCTGAGTATCTGTCAAAAGTCACCATGCATATGCCTCTGTGGAGCTGCATACTATAAAATCAATGTTCACAGAACACCCTGCACCACCAGCAATTCATGGGATATGCCTCTCATGCTGATATCCATAATGATTGCACAAGGATTCTCATGTACCATAACACTTAGAGTATATGACACTAAAAGTTGGTATCAGATCCCCAAATGTCAATGGGCAGTGTCAGCTGAACAGCATTCAAAATGGCAGACAGACTTCCTTCATTCCATCCATCCATCCATCCATCCATCCATCCATCCATCCATCCATCCTTATTTTCATGCATTTTGTGATCACTCAGCTATGATAACCAACAACATGCATTTTTGAGATTCTAGTACTTGAACATCTACGGTAATACTACAACTGGGGATCTTGTGAAGATGTGGTACAAGGTCACTTTTTCGGACTAGTTTAGTTCATCTGTGCAAATTCCTACTGTTTCATGTATGATCACTTGCTCATCCATGCATTCTGAATCATGCATACATGATTAGGATTTACTCTACTATTCTTGGCCTTTTGATTTAGAGTGCATAGTAATAAACTGAGCACAAAAACAATCTCCTTGCTTACGTTACTTAAAGGAAAAAAGGTTTGGAATTCCTGCTTGTAAGTTCTAATGTGATAAATCCAAAGAACTACAGTTGATTTCCAAGGTCAATAAAGGCCACCTCCAATGTATATCTTATACTTGAAGCAGTGTATTTTATGGTATTAGTGTGCGTTTTTGTAAAATAAAAGTATAAGGTATACATTGGAGGTGGCCTTTATTGACCTTGGAAAACAACTGGAGTTCTTTGGATTTATTGGTTGGTGTATAACTTCAGGTGTTCCACTTTGATTACTGGTTGCAGTTCTAATGTGATACCAGATTTCTAGTGTGTCAAACTCTTAATAATGTATTGCAGTACCTTGTCTGAAGCAAGGAGGTTTTACAGTGGTGTTGAGACCTTTCTAAACTCAGTCATCCTGAATATAATGAATGTTTACATACAAATATAATGGACTAGTAGACACTATACAGGAGATCCGATTTTCAGTTATATTACAAGGCAAATTTTAAAGGGCATATCTTAACTTGGTGAAGTTAACTACAAATAAATTAACTCAGTTTAAAGTTAGAAGATACTCAAGGTATACCAGCAATTCTTTCAGGAAAAAAAATGTCAATTTGTTCTATCCTGTTATGTGTAAACAAAACTCCAGCCAAGCAGTAAAGCCATTTCCTATATGCATTTGTAATGCTCCAAAGGTTCAAGGACTTAACAAAGCAAATATAATAAAACATGAAAAGGTTCCAAAGGAAATTGAGTGTGATAAGATTTGTTTATGAGTAATTTGTAATGAAATATGCTGGGCTGTTGTACATCTGAAGATTATATATATATATATATATATATATATATATATATATATATATATTTTTTTTTTTTTTTTTTCTCTTAAGGCTTCCGTGGCGGCTGGTGTTTAGAATTAAGATATTACTTCCTAACGGAAGTACTGTACTGGTGGTTAAAAGTAGGTTCTGAATGTGACAAGTTAAAATAATATCAGTCTCTTTGTTTAGTATGATTATTATGAGTTCATTTCAAATGTTCTTGTTTCTTTTCTGTGAGGAATTAAAAGAAATGCATAAAATAGTTTGCTCTTCCCTGAAAGCTAAATTCTACATTTTATCTGAAAACTCCTGGGATATGTTATATTAGAGATTTAAATCTGTAATATTTTTACCATACTGACTTTACATTTTGTAGAACTTTGAAATTTTTAATTTTAGCATGGCATATGGCAAGCTAAGGTTGCTGAGAGGTACATTGCAGGTGTTTTACTCATTGCTCTTAATACATTTTCACATATTATTTTAGGCTCCGTTACCTTCTTTGAGGTCGGGAACAAAGAGGCAAAGAATTTGTGAAACAAGCATTTGGATAGGATCAAGAAAAGACAGTGACCTAAAAATAATATTTTAGATTGAAAAAAGTGCCTCCTCCTCCTCCATGTGTAAGATTCTAGTGTAATCAGCTATAAGGCCCGCTCACGAGAGAAAAGATGGTACTTGAGTTTTTGCAGAAGTCACATATTTTCCTTTCACCATTGTGTAGTACATGTGGAAAGGGAAAGCTGTACCTTCAAAATATAACACTCAGAACTGTGTGATTTATACATTTGGGCTTCAGTAATCTACTTGTATTATTTTTAAAGGCAAATCATAGCACGTGTCTAACTTACTGAATTATACAAACACATGTAAAATAGATGTTCCTTCCTGCTCATTGACTACATCTTTAGTGTTTGAGGTTGTATGCAGGTATAAAGACACAAGAGAAGAGACAACAGACTGATATTTCCATAAAGAATTAATGATATTGAAAAAAAATATTGCTTTATCTCAGTTTTAAGATATCAATTTCATGTTGTTTATTTAGTCATTATTACATAGAGCTAAATAAACAAATTTACATTCTTTTTAGGACTGCCTTTAAAAATATTTCAGTTTCTATATCATCCCACAGATGGGACTCAAACCCACAATCCCTGGCTTAGGCAGACCAATGCCTTATCCATTCAGCCACTGGGACCTGATGGTTTTACTGGACTCTGAAAATGTGTTGATCACAAAGTAAGTGCATTATTACAACCATAATATCAGACCATCATAAAATAGCATAGATGGCTTTGCTAGGAGCAATTGTTTTATTTAAATCTGTGTTTTTTCAGTAAAAAAATAAGTATGAGTAATGCATTCATCCTTGTTACTCACTTTTTACTGTTCAGGGATATGGGGAAGCTGGGGATTATCCTGGAAAGAAATGGATAAAGGGCATAGAAAAAGTTATGAATGGCATGCTGGTCAACCACAAAATATGCATATCCACATTTACCCACACATTATCCACACTTGTACCAGTGGATACGCCGGATAATCATCAATTCACCTAATGGCATATGGAAGGATAGAGAACCAACTAACAAAACCCCCATGGACCTAGAAAAGACATGCACATTGTTGTACAAAGGCAGACAAGCAGGGGACAGACTGGAACATTAAGAAACACAGTTAATATGAATATAGGATAAGTAAAGTTTAAGTATAATCCAGAATGTGTATTTTAATCCAGTCATTCATTTGAGAATTAAATAAACCTTAACTAGCTAGCCACTGTTTCAATTTGCATTCACCGAACTGAGGAAGGAAAAACAAATGAAAACATTAATCCATTGTAACTGTCACCTGCAATACAAGGTGCCAATAACTTAATGTTCAGTCTTCGGAATATATTACAAATGAACATGAAATGACTTTTATGGCTGCGTTTTAGTGTGTGTACCTTTCAGTGTGAAATGTCGACATTTCAGAGTTTAGTAATGGAATCAAATTTAGATAGTAATATGGCATTTGACCAGCACATAGCCAAGACTGTAAGAATATCATTCTATGTCATCAAACTTATAAGTAAGGGTATGGCATCCAGGTACAAGGAAGTTATAGTGCCATTTTATCTGACCCTTATCATACCCATCATTGAGTACAATGTCCCATTTGGCTTATACCTGACCAGGCATATGCAAAAGTTGAAATACCCTTAGAGAATCCTCAGCAAGAGAATCCAGGGCATTAACACATTGTCCTACTCAGGCTGCATTAAAACCTTATCTCTATATTCTATGTCCTATGGGTTACTGAGAAGCGATCTATGTCTGGTATACAAGGCTTCCTCAGATGCAGCAATAATGGGTGTCTTGCACATCTGCAAATTAAAATGCATCTGAAACACTAAATTTAAAGACCTAAACTTTGATTGCAACATAACTAGAACATGCTAGTGAAACTTATATGTATCTCAAAGGATCTCCATGCTATTCAACAGTCCCATACATGTGAAGCAGATCTTATCCTTGATCCTATTGAAACGTAACCTTGACCATTGGATGGGAAATCATAAATTCACCCCTGGTCTGGCCCTCATAACTCTGTGGGGTAGAGGCCAACAGTAAATATTCTCTAACTAACTTACCCCCCCCCTCACAAAACCTCTAGCAACTTTCTAACCAAAATATCTCTCCATATAGATGCCCAAAGTACATGGGGGATCAACTGGGTCGGGTTGCACAGCTAGGTTTATAAAGGACATGGTGGTGATTAGCCTAGTACATACCTATGAACCTATATGGCTTCTAATAATGATTCTTTAGATTTGGAGATCATACAAGTGTTTTAATAACAGTGGAAATGCATTTTCCTAACATTTGAATGGGTATTTTTCTCATTTCCCTGTTCATGTATTCCCTCTTCCTCCAATCAGAAATAAATATACATTATATAAGTAATCCATTTCAATGAATGTACTTTTTCTGGTAGTATTTACTCCAGTGTGGGGTGGTCTTAATTGAGGGTGAAGCCAGTAGAAAAGTTAGTGTGTGCCGATGTAAGTAACAACACAGAAAGTGATACCACTGAGTACCAGCAATTACTCTTTTCCCTGATGCTCAGCTGTGACTTCCAGACCAAAGATACATATTATCACACAGCAGAATGTGCATACTAGTAATACACACACACATGCACACACACGAGCGCGCACACACACACACACACACACACACACAGACAAACCCACGCACACAGACAGACACACACACACAGACACGCACACACGCAAACATATGCACACACACGCATGCACACAAACACACGCACGCACACATGCACACACACATGCACATGCGCACACACGCACATGCACGCGTGCACACATGCACACGCATGCACATGCACGCACACGCACATGCACGCACGCACACATGCACACACACGAGCGCACACACGGACACACCCACGCACACAGACAGACACACACACAGACACGCACACACACAAACATATGCACACACACGCATGCACACAGACACGCACACACACACACACACACACACACACACACACACACACACACACACACACACGCACACACACTCACCCTTCCTTAAAATAAGTATGGGGCATAAGGCCAATAAATTTTAGATTTGAGTCACAAACAAAATGTAGGTTTTATAATCAGAAATGTTTAGCAAATCATTACAAGTGAAATGGGCTCTATACAGGTAAAATACACACAGTAAAACAGTGCAGGTAAAATATATCCTTACTTTATTTACAATATGCATAACATAAAATAGAAATGCAATCAAACTGCTCATTAAGTTAAGTCTTTTGTCTTGCTAGGAGAAAAAGTGCTTTTTTTTGGATTTGGAGAGAATAACAGATGAAAAAATGAGAAAACTGACTCAGTTTGTTCTTTTGTTACAGTTGGTTACCTGCAGAGGGTCCATGTCCCAAACACAAACCAGAGAAATTCAGATTCTGCAATTGAGCAAAAACTTTGCAGCAGAATGTATGTCATGTGTTTTAGACAAATTAAAGCTTCCCATACTTTCATGCAGGTGGGCTATACCTCCAGCTCTCCTTCAATAAATATAATAAACTCTGAGTCACTGTATTTGGGGAAAGGGATATTTCTCTTGTACAGACTTCATTCAAAAGAATGGAATTATTGCAATGATAGTCACAAAAGTACATGTTACATTTGATGTAAACTGTCACACAATTTGTGAACAAACACTTGTAAGAGTAATTATTAAATTTTAATGGGTAAGTGCTAGCCACTCAGAGGTACAAATGTTGGCTCTAAGTAATTTTGCCATATTAACTAATGTTGATGAGACATGCCAACCCCAAGTAAAAATGGAAAAAAAAAACGGGGGTTGATAATGATGATGGTGATTTCAATAGTTTCTGTCTACTGGTATTTTCTTGTATAATATTTTGGCTTCAACTTGAAAACAACTTGACCATTGTTTTTCGGAGGGGGTGGTTCTGCACTGTACCACTGTTTTACATATACATAAGAACATAAAATAAAACAGACTGCCTGAAATTCTGTACATCAATTTAATGACTTATGTTATGCATATCTGAACACAATTATATAAAAAAAATCTATAGATGACTACAAGCTTAGGTTATTGCCCCCCCCCCCCCAAAAAAAGTCATACTTAAGGCACCATCATACTCTCTAAGGAATTCCAAACCAGAATTGGATTTACTCAACCCTTCCCCATTTAAAACAGTCACTGGAAAAAGAGCCTTGTCTAAAAACAGCCAAGCACTCTTGAACCAAGTACCAGGTTATGCTGGATGTCAGCAAAGTCTGTCACCTCTTAATGAAGAGTGGGATACAAATCGTTATGGGTAAGGGATAATTAAAAAAATGCCAATCACCTGAAGCAGGTCTTTAATTCTACTTGAGTTTGCCTTCACTGTTGAACTCATGTTCATCTATACATTTTTGGATTACTTTTATATTGTGCTCACATTTGCTATTTGTGGCAGCATGTGAAACACATTATGTTTCAGCCTTTGAACAGTAGAAATCTGTTTTGCAAAAAGTATAGCAACCTGTGTTTGGTATATTGCTGCATATGTAGATTGTAAATATCTAAAACTTTTTTTCTACTCACTATTTTTGTCTTTGTGCCCAGGATGTCGCTGAAATGGGTTTATGGATTAGTCCACCGGCACCTACCCTGTTACCAAATAGTAAGTGAGAAAATAGATACATAAATATTTTCCTGAATGCAGAGCTTGTTATAGTCTACTTAGATATTTTCTACAGACTGGCAATGACGTACAAGTTGTGTAATACATATATTTTAGTTGCTCTGAAATTGGTCATGTGCAGACTGCGAGAGCTATTACAGATTTCTAGCCCCATGTTACACTACAATACAGTAAGACTAGAAGTGCAATAGGAGGCATATGTAAGTGAGTGCATAATGGCATGAAAATGAAACAGAGTAGTAAAGTGACATCCTATAATATTAAAATGTATGCATCATGCACATACTCACAATTTGTCTATGGGAGGAACTGACCAGCTGTCCGCATGTGACTATACAATGGAAAAGCATGGCCAAAATGTCACCTTTGGGTATATTGAGAATACTTGGAGTCACAAGATCCGCTGCACATAGCAGGGGCATATTATTGTCCTTGGTACTTGTGGTTCCTGACAGAATGTGTATGGTGCCATCAGGTCCCAATGTAAATGGTACCACCAGCCATCAGTAGATAACATTTTCACTGATCAGGTGATTATAGATCACTTTAGAGTTGACTGGGAGATTGTATAAGCATTGTTTAACATGTGTCACCTATATATGGAATTTATGGGATTGCATGGTCTCTCCACACCTGTGGAAGGTAAGTGTAGTTCTTTCCATACTAGCTACAATGATCTTTTCTGAAGCCATCTGGGGGAAAACTGGTTATTTTGCAGACTGCTTCTTCTAGAATACTCAACAAATTATTTAATACATCATTTCAAAACGTAGAGGAGTATATATGGTTTCCTAGCACATTGGAAGAGAGACCTAACACCATGTGTGCCTTTTATGACCTCATACATTTCCCTTACGTAAAGGGTGCCAAAGCTTTCATACATGTAGAAATAAAGGCTCCACCTGGTCCACAGCCACATAAGTAAGAGCAAAACTGTGTTCCTCAGCACTCAGGCAATTCACTTAGTTCATCTATTTGGCTCACATCTCAGCTATATCAACACTTCCAGCATACTGAAATTCCACCAAGGCATCTAGTTAGAAAATGCAGGCACTGTGGCTAAGTTTAATTTATATGGCTACATTTCTTTTCTGTCAATAGGTAGTAAACCCTCAGACCTCATATTCTGTCGCAATTGACTCTGGGTACCCACAATACCCCTGACTTATGCCATCTATGAAGAAACTACAGAGTATGGAGGACACCAGTAGAACACCTGTGGCACAGTGGTTATTTCAGAGTTCAGGAAAAACTGTTTTGGTGTGTTGTATATTCTATATATTTTGGTAAAAAAATGATAGTTGCACAAAGAAAAAGAAAGCTCTCTCCTCTGCTCTTGTGACTGTAGCAAGCTGCTTAATAAACCATAACATCAGCTTGCTACAGTTACTACCACACCCTCACCTCAAACTAAGTGCATCAGTGCTTTGCCTGAGAGGTAATTTTGTATTACCATTCATAAATTAATGTCAGTACTGCACTCCCATACCATCCCCAACTGGAAGTTTTTCTTCCTATCAACTAACATCTGGGGCAGCTGCCATTTTAGTTTTGCCATAGCTATGGCTCTGGTTGCTCATATAATTGGTATATTGTAGTAGGACATCCTGCAGGGTAGTCCCCTGATGATCTACTGTTTAAAATAAAAGCCTCTAGCACACAAAGACAATGATGCTTGCCTGTCTTAGAGAGCAATTTGTGTGATAAGAATGGAACTCTCTGGAAACCTTGACCAGAAGAAGTTGCGGACTGTCAGTATTCTACCTGTGGATCTACTTTAGGAATGTCAGGAGCCTAAATGTGGATACTCAAGGAATACCAAGGACCTGCATGTGAATATACTAAGAGCTGTAAGAGTGCCTAACCAAAAGTGCAGAACCAAGGTTGTGGACTGTTAGAAACAGATGTATTTCTTTGAGACACTTTTGAGTTGAACTGCTAACTAAATAGAAATTATACTGAATAAGAGTATAGTGATTTTCATTCTGTTGTAAGTGAACTCCATGCTGTATTTTCATCATTGTAAATAAATGGCACATGAAATAAAGAGCCTGTTTCCAGTGAGTGCTATATACTGCACACCACACACATAAACCTGTGACATCATTGTAAACATGTTATGGCCACTCAAAATCTACTTTTTTGCCATGACATGTCTGGAAGACCCTTCACTATGATCTTGCTACAGCCTGCAGGACATTCTTAACATGTTGCATGCTCCATATATGATGCAGGAGCCAGACTGGGCCGCCCCAGTGTATCAGTATGGTCAGACCATGTATATTCATATGCAGCAAGGATGTCACATGTATACCATTGTCCAATGATAGGGAGGTAGAACAGCAACAACCATCAACTGCACAACTACCAGCCAGACAGTGATGGGCACAGTAAATGTCAAGAGATGTAAAGGCATGTGAGCGGTGCTCCAGATGGTATTGTAAGCATTTCTGTATTACTTTTTATATTTCAGGTTTGAGGCAAATAACTGTCATGGTCATCTTGGGAGTTACTGTTTCAGCATTTTGCGTGAATTTCGGCTGGGGCCTTTTCTGGGTTGTGGTTATGGTGCACAGTTTCATAATAAACGCACATTACCTATTATGTCCACATGTCTACTTTAACTTTCCTAATGTTTATGTATCTTTAATGCATATGTGTAGGTAAATGACTGTTGCAATCACTACCATAGTCCAACATATTCATTAGAAAGGCCATAACATCAGCATAACAGTGGGATTTTATCTGTTGTTCTCATATCTTATTACCTTACAGCTATCATAGTTTTCTGATGTGCCCTTTCTCTTTCAGCTGAAGTGTGATGCAATTCATGTTGCCTTCTGCAGGAGTCAAGATAGGCTACAGATTGTTCCCCCTCCCAACTGCTACCATCCAGTTTAATTATTATCTAATTATTTTAAATTTGTCAGCTGGGTTACAAAACTAGTACAGGACCCTTTTCAGCCTTAAATTGCCACCTCATTGCTGCTGTTTTTTGTGTTTTAATTTTTGTATATTTGGTTCTTGTAAAGTGCTTCTGTACACACACTGAAATAAAGGTGAAGCTGAAGATTTTGTAAATTTTCTGCGTGGAGACATGCGTGAATGGGCGTACCTTCGTTGAAGGTTGTGCATCAGGCCTGGCAAGCCGGTACGTAAAAATCAACTGCCAATCATTAGTGGACCGGAGTTCCGCTGTGGCGACCCCTAACCGGGAAAAGCCGAAAGACACAAACAAACAAACTTTAGCTGAACTGATAAAATGTGTGTCTTCCTATTGCATGTGTGCTGAATGGAGAAGTTAGGCATCCATATTTAAATCTAAGTGGGGGCTCTTCCCATGGCTGAATGGGCACTCTGCCTACAGTCTTGGATGAAGGAGTATAGCATTGCTGTTCTGTAATCATAACTATAATGGTGGACTGTCTGCTAACACCCCTGCATTTGCAAGGGTTGCAGTGTTTTACTGCTGGGTGTCTTAGTTGACATTCAGTGCCGTCCCTTCAGTACTTTGTGAGACTCATGTCTGTAAGACACAGAGTGCTAAAAAAAACAAATCTAACACTGCCAAACTGCCTAACACACCACTTAAATGCAGGGTCTTACTACTGCTGTGCTGTGTATTGATGAAGTATATTGCAACAAACGTATTCACCATTTAAATATACAATGCATACTGCTAATCTGCTGTACAACCAAATGCCATCTTAACCCCATTCTGAGCGAAATCTGTTTGGAATGTTAACAGAGAGCAAAGAGTGCCAATTTGTCATGAATCCTAGCAGTTCACCTTCATTCCATATCTTATCTTTGAGTTACGTTAAAGATTCAGTGCAAGACTGACATAAAAGTGCTCACAATGTTGATGTTCTGTGTCGCACTCTGCCTTAAGTGCACTGTATATTAGCTGGTAAATGCAGCATTCTGTTTCTGACCTGTGCATGTGTCAGCATGACATTCAATAACAGTACAAAGCTAGTGAACAAATTTGAGTTAGTTTGATACTAATGTTTGGGGAAATAAACTTGCTACTGCAATACAGTCTTAATGAGTGACTTCAAAGAAAGTCGAGAGAGGATCGAAGACTATATCAATTTGTTCAAGAAAGATTTCTCCAAAATTGTAATATAAATAGAGGTGAATAGATATTCTTGTAATTGTAAAACAAAAACAGACTCCAAACAAGGAATCCACAACAAGTGAAAAAGCAAGCAGGTACACCACAGGATGAGGCTGACAATAAGGCTAAGATCACGAACAGTTGTAAAGAAAGCCGTTTATTGCAAAACACACTGACTGAGCGCTTTCACCAGATAAACTGGTATCATTAGAGTCTTACAAAGTAATTACACCCAGCATACTCTTTTATATCATAATTAAAACCAATTATTCAATTATTGATTCCTAAATGAATTACATCTCTTAAAGAATACATTAGAACTAGGAAAAAACACTAGGTATAAAAAATATACAAATGTAAAAAATGTAAAAATATATATATGTATATACTTATATAAAGTGAATGTCTACCAAAACTTCTAACCTAACCTATTTCATGAACATATACATAAAAAATTATTACCTAGAATAAGTAATACAAATTACTAAGATATATAAATGCAATTTACTAATATGTTAGTTTAAACTTCTACTGTAACCTACTTAAAAAATATATATAAATGAATTCAATAGTGTAATAAATTGTGTATTTACAAATTGCTGTATAATGGATATATGAAGGCATGAATAAACACAAAATAATAAATTCATCATCAATAATAAACTACAACCATCATATAAGTCTCTACCATAATTCAAACCTATATGTAATTGGCTCTGTACTTTAACAGGGGTTTTAAAGATATACTTTCGTTGATCCCTGGAAATTTTGTAGCATTTAACCTAATCTGCCATTCCATCTCCCGAAGGGCTACAAGATTATTGACATCACCATAATTATTAGGTTTTATCCTATCCACTACAAAAAACAAAAACTTTTTGAATTGGCAACAAGTCCTGGCGTGTAAAAAAAGGGCATTGTGGTCATCCTTTCTTCTAATAGAACCACAGTGTTCCCTATTCCTCTCCTTCAGACATCTCGTAGTCTTTCCTACATAAAATGCGTCGCATGTCATGCAAGAAGCTGCATAAACACAATTATTTGTAACACAATTACAACGCCCAGGACATGCAATTGTACGCCCATACCCTACCACTGTGAGATTAGAACCTTCTGCTATGTACCTACACCATTTACAACAGCCACATCTGCTCATTTGTGATCTCATAGATGCAACATATTTCCTCTCCAAAATATCCTTCAAATTGTTTCCCCTACTAAACACAATCACAGGGGCATCACCCAAAATTGTTTTTAAACCTTCACTCAAAAAATAATCCCATAAACTCTTTAAATTTGCACAAATTTCTAAAGAGCAATCATTATATTTCAAAACAAACTTGGGACCAGTCTTGTCCATACCAATATTGTTTTCTTCACTGTTAGATTTAATAATGGCTGAACCCATACCCCTTATTTTCAAAATCGGGACATATTTACTTCTCCTTTTCTTATACACTTCTTTTTTGATTTTAATCAGAAGTGTCAATGGATAGCCCCTTTCCAAAAATAAACCAATCAGTGTATACATCTCATTTTTGAACTCCTCATCATCACTGATCAGCCTAGAAAGATGAACCATCTGGCCTTTAACCAAGCCTCTCCTCTGATGCATCGGATGGCAACTAGTATAGTGCAACATAGAATTGGCATAACTAGGTTTCCTATAAATGCTACTTAGAAACCCCATTTCATTCTTGGAAATCCTGATGTCTAAATAATTGGCATGATCACAACTCCAATTATATGTGAATTTTAGAAAATCAGAACAATTGTTTAGATAATCAATAAATTCCCTAACACTGACCTCGTCACCCTTCCATAAAATAAGTAGGTCATCAAGAAATCTGTTATACAACAATATATTATTGTTAAACCTAGAATTGAAAATTTTTTCTTTTTCCCAGGCCAACAGAACTAAATTAGCATAAACCGGGGCACACTTGGCACCCATTGCTACCCCAGTTATCTGTTTATACCTTTCTCCTTCAAAAATGAAGAAGTTGTTGTTAAGCACTAGTTCCATAAGCCCATGACAAATTTCCAATTTCTCAGATTCAAAACTCCTACTTAAATGTAAACTGTCATAAAACAATTCTAGGCCCTCTTGATGAGGGATGACAGAAAATAAATTGATGACATCAATTGTCAAAAAACCAAAGTTACCCAATTTTGAAAAATCAACCGAATTCAATCTTTCTAAACAGTGCCATGAATCTTTCAATATGTGTTCAGCATCCATTAAAGCTTTTTTACAATAATGATCAACAAAAGCAGCTAAAGGTTCAGTCTTGGAACCTTTGGCTGAAATGATGGGACGAAACTGTAAACATTCAGCTCCCTTATGAATCTTGGGTATACCAAAAAATTTTGGCATATTAGGGAACTTCACTGCTAAAAAATGAAAATCAGCTTCATTGATGGTTCCTTGATATAAAGCATCTAGCAAATATAAATCAATTCTCTGGTACGCCAAATTGATCTCGTGAACAGATACTCTACCATAGGTGTTGTCATCATTCAAAATTTTCATTATTTGACCAACATAATCTATGTTGTGCATGATGACCATCCCCCCACCCTTATCCGGGTTATTCTTGTAATTGGCATACTTAGTACAATAAAAAGTGCCATGTTCCAAGTATGATGACATCATCAGACATTTTATTTAATTATTAGTAGTTATGTTGGGTTTATGAAGACAGATCAAATAACAAATCCCAAACTGCAAAAATGCAAAAACATTTTGTTAAAAACTACGTTTGGTGAACTATAAAACAAGCTTTTGTTTTTTTTTTTTTTGCAGTGGGCAAGCCCCATTTGGGCAGAGAACTGCCATACCTGCTAATATATATATATATATATATATATATATATATATATATATATATATATATATATATATCAATTTTATGAGCGCACACTAGTGATGAAAGTGCATAGTTCATGTTCACTTAAAGTGTCGTCCGTTTAAGTTTTTGCAGTACGGTGAGTCAGACAAACTAGTTGATCACATGACTGGCTTCCATTATCGTCTTTTGCCACTGCAAGCACTAAAGCATTCCAATTCTCCATTTCTTATCAGAAAGGGATGATGTACTGTCACAATGACTTACTTTCCCTGTCCAAATGTTAATATTCAAACATCTTAATGTTTGCTATTTTAAATGAAAATTATAAATCACTCTCCTATTTGCAAAATGAAATGATATGCTGGCTATGTAAGCTGAAAAATACATAGCAGGTACAAACTTCTTATACAGAAACTGGTAAGTTGTCATTCTTTCTGTTGATATAGCCATTAATATTCATATTCTACAATGAAATTATTTGCATAACTGAAGGTAATGAACGCCCTTCTAATTATAACATTCATCTGCATGAAGGGCTTAAATATTAACTGCGAATAAGTTATTTTCAAAATTACCTGGCATGGGAAAATAACAGTCATCTTCAGCAAGATAAAAAAATGCATACAGTCATTGCACAGAACCAGCAATTTCAGCTTGAGTATTAAAAATTGAATGCGTCTCACTTTCATCATTATCACCTAAGCTTTAAATATACATAAAACACCATTTCAGTTTTGTCTTTGTTATATCCACTGTCTTTGATATGCCTAATGAGCATTTCCTTCAGTGGTACATATTTGAACAAAATCTATTACTCTGCAAATCAACATAAAAAGAATGGGTTAAGTTATACAGACTTTCAAGATTTTGTAAGGACTAGAGCATTATTTAATATCTTACAGACGTTTTATGGTCTGTAGAAGAACATACACCCTTTGGTGTTTCAACATGACTTACTTCATTCTTTTACTTTATAGTGAAACTTGTTTGACTAAATCTGTTTCAACAAGCAGAATTTGAAAGAATTCCCTGATTCAAGTTGGGAGTATACTCATACCTTGATAGAGGAGACTTTGCAGCCTTTATTGCGTTAATTATTAGCACCTATTTTAGGGTTACACAGTCTTGGGTAAGTCAACATATTTTGTAATTAAACCAGTTTGACAGACTGAGCTTGATAAATTAGTCTCTTAAGTGAAATGGATGCTGAAAGAAACAAAATATTCACAAATATTAAGAATTAATTAATCTTTGTTTGAAGTAACCATTATAGTTAGAACATTACTACAAGTATTACCATCATTAAGCATATCTGACATAGTTTCAAGATCTGAAAATGCAAAGATATACACGTTTTCTCCATCCTGTCTGTGAATTTATTTTCAACATCTGCTTTAATTTTTATTTTGTCATTTGTATCACTTGTTCCTCTCACACTGCACGATCAAACAAAAAAATGTAAAAAATGTGAAGCAAGTCTCTGTCACCAACTGTTGCAGGTGCAGTTAGGTATACTGTCAAAAAGTTTGTATAGTTTGATTATCCCATTGTTTGGTATGATAATGTTGAATAACAGACTTCACTTTTCTGTTAAACTCATGATTACATTATACCTTCAGTAAAGAAAATGTTGTTAGTTGAAAAAAACAGTCTTCTACATTGCCTACAGGTTGTGCCTGTTGAGTGAGTGAGTGTGTGTGTGTGGGGGGGGGGGGTGCATCCTGTAGTGGCTTGGCATCTTGCACAACATTACTTCCTGCTATATACTCCCTGAGTATTAGGATAGAATCCAGCTCCCATGAGACTCTGAACAAGGTAACACAGGTGTCAGAGAACAAACAAATACATATTACTTCCTGCAACATGAAAAAGTAGTAATCCTTTCTACATGAAAAAGGAAGATTTAAGATGTGTTTTGTCTTTCTTTAAACTATAGGAGACACTAATATGTTAAGTAATGTAGTGTGGCTTTCTGTGTATTAGAAAACTTCAAAAATCACATGTGATGAGGGGGATACATAAAATTGTGTGAAGGGGTAAATCAAGCCTGAAAATGGGATATGCTTGCAAAAATAGGAGCGTCATGTGCATGGGTATATCAGGCCTAAAAACAGAGACACTCCTCCAGTATAGGAGCATACCCGTTTCATTGTGAATGAACAGTATTCACCATAAACAGTTTCTGCGATGGTATTAACACTGACTGCTGTGTCTACGTTGTCTCTTCACTGATTGTTTACCATTCTAATTTTACATATCAGTTGTGTGTTTGTGTGTGAGCCTAATATTCACGAGTGAAGAAAGGAATGTTTTTCCTGGAAGGATTTATTGTAATAGTAACTTTTGCTTTTACTTATCATTGCATTCTTATTACAAAATATTCACTGTGACTAAACTTTTAATCATTCCCATATGTGACTGGCTTGCACATGGTCAGCCACTTTATCTGTTTGTTTCCTGCAGACATATCACTCCATTTCTCTTCTTTTGGCCCTAGTTTATAAACATGACAATTCATTTACCAATTTGCTTTCATTGCACTGTTTTTGTAGGATGCATTTGGGTAGATGAATAATTTGGCTGACATAGTTACATTTATCACATCCTTTCTTATATAAATATGATGCAGTTTTACTTGCAAATGTGGATTTGTTTTATTTTCCTAAACTAAATGATATTTTGTGTGTTTGTTTTGTGTACATGCATACACACACACACACACACACACACACACACACACACACACACATACATATATATATATTTTTTTCCTAATGTATACATGTATATATATATATATATATATATATATATGTATATATATTTATATATATATATATGTATATATATATATATATATATATATATATATATATATATATATATATTTTTTTTTACACACACTCATGCATATACTTACATTTTATATATATATATATATATATATATGTATATGAGTGTGTGTGTGTGTGTGTGTGTGTGTGTGTGTGTGTGTGTATACTATATATATATATATATATATATATATATATATATATATATATATATAAATACACACACACACATATGTGTATGCACTCGTGCAAGCACACACACACACACACACACACACACACACACACACACACACACACACACACACAATCAAGTACTGGGGTTACCGAACACTTCTTGGCTTAGTTGATTGTAACAGTGCATGGATGAGTTCACACTGAATGGGTTATGCAACTGTGCAGCCTAGTATATATTACTTAGAAGACATAGTGGGCAGAACCCAATATACAAATGCTGTTGTTTTATGCATTTTGTTTGCATTTTATGTGTGCAGGTATGAGTGTATGTGTGTGTGGTTGTGTGTGTATGTGTGTGTATGTGTGTGTGTGTGTGTGTGTGTGTGTGTGTGTGTGTGTGTATGCGTGAGTGAGAAGACAGGAATTTCATGCAAATGTGAATATGAGCAAAGAATGCTTGCATTATATGTGAATGTGTGTGTGTGTGTGTGTGTGTGTGTGTGTGTGTGTGTGTGTGTGTGTGTGTGTGTGTGTGTGTGTGTGTATGTGTGCATGTGTTCATATGTGTGTGCATGCATGTAGCTGTTTAGTTTATCAGAATGTGATAGTTTTATTTGGGGGTTAGGTAGAGTGTTTCATTTGTATTTTTTAACTATATTCTACCAAAGCCAAATCAGAGGTAAGTTTGGCTTCTCAGGCCAAGGACAACCACAAACCATTTTTTAGCTTTGTCTACAACCTCAAAGGCAATACACAATTGTGTGCAGAGCTCATTGTAATTGGAACCACCTATACTTAGCCAGAAGACAGAGCAAACCTCCTGGCTGATAAATTCAGCTCCAACTTTACCCCCCCCCCAACCTTCCCTCAGGAAATATCATCAAATATAACTCCCCCTATTATCCCTAGGGAACAGGTCCTTAATGCATTTTCTAAGACCAGGAACACTGCAACAATGGGCCCAGAGAATATCCCAGGATGCCTTCTAAATAGCATGAAACATGACCCATCAGGACCTCTGGAATTACTATTTAAGTGTAGCCTCCAAACAGGTTTCATGCCTCATGAATGGAGAAAGGCAACAGTTATCCCTCTGCACAAAGTTTGGCCTTCTACAGACCCTGGAAACTACAGAGCCATGAGTTTCACTAGTCTTATATGTAAAGCCATGGAAAGAATTATCATGAAGATGATCAACAGAGATATAGTAAACCTCCAGGCACTGGATCCAACCCATTTTGGTTTCGTCTCAGGGCAAATCATACCTACTCAGCCTGGTGGACTTCTTTGAGTAGGTCACCAGTATAATAGATGAAGGCAAAATCATTCACACTGCCTACCTTGACCTGGTCAAGGCATTGGACACAATACCCCACTCAAGCATTGTTGACAAACTCAGGAGGTTAGGTACAAACTCGTATGTCACCCAGTAGATAGCCAGCTGGGTCACAGACATAACCCAGGAAGTTAGAATTGGCGAATCCACTTCTACAATTAGGTCAGTCACAAGTGGAGTCCCTCAGGGATCAGTCCCTGGACCGCTCTATTTTGGCCTTTACTTCTCAGAAGTCAAGGCTAATCTCAGTGGTCTCTGGATGGCTGAATAAATTTGCAGATGGTTGCAAATTTGGAGCTGTCATTGAATCTCACACTGACACAAGTGTTCTCTAGGAGGGGCTGACACAGACAACCTACTGATGTCAGAGCCATGGACTAAAACTAAACGCCAAGAAATGCATAATAGTATCCCTAGGGAAGTAATTCATTCCTGGTAACTATCATATTGACAACACACCCCTTAGAGATGACCCAGTAGTCAGGGACTTAGGGACACACATAGATAGTAATCTAGCCTTTGATCATCATGTTTCTACAGTGGTGAGGAAATCATGCTATGTTGCACAACTTATAAACAAAGGTATGGCATCTAAGTCCAAGGAAGTCATTGTTCCACTGTAGTTGGCATTCATCAGACCTATCATTGAGTACAATGCCCCCTTTGGCATATACCTAACCAGGCATATCCAACAACTGAAATGTCCACAGAGGTTCCTCACTAAAAGAATATAGGGTATAAGTAAAATGTCCTATGCAGACTGGCTCAAGGCCCTATCCCTGTATTCTGTCTCCTACAGGCTTTTGAGGGGTGATCTATGCCTAGCATACAGGGCATTGTCAGACCCCATTCTGATGGACCTCCTGTATATCCACAAAACAAACAGCAGCATTGCCCATTCTAAAGACATAAACCTTGCCTGTGATATAAATAGGACCTGCTGGAGAGACAGGTATGTATCCCAGAGACTGCCTTGTCTATGGAACAGGCTCCCCATCCATGTGAAGCAGAGTTCCTCCCTAACCCAATTCAAGTGCAACTTGGACAGTTGGATGGGAAACTAGAAATTCATCCCTGGTTTGGCACCCATGTCTCTAATGGACACAGGCAATCTTTTAAATGGTTCATCTCCCAGGCCCATGCCTACAATTATCATGGGTATCAGAGCTTGTCAGAGATTGGGGATGCATGGATAGGCTTAAAAAGGTCCTTGTGGTTGCTAGCCTAGTAAACAACTATGAACCTATAATTGTGTTCAATTTTTTTCTCTTTTTTTTGTAATATTTTGTGTTTTATGGTTTAGGTTTTGCAATATATTACTACATATGTGTATGAACACACACACACACACACACACACATATATATATATATAGCGAGGGGGGGGGCGAGTGGAAGAGTGAAAGAGTGGATTACTGATGGCAGCAATGACAGTAGTCTTATGAAAAGTTATTGCTTGTTATACAGAAAAGTCTTATGGCTTAACAAGAGTTAACTAGCAAGTGCTTTTAACAGAGTCCTATACAGCTGAGATGCCCTTTTTATTATGTCTCTCTCAAATTTTGTCTGAGATTCTGAACAGCTTTCTTTTCTCGAGTCTACAGGAACAATTTCCAGCTTTGTGTTGGTATCTTTTTCCAGGTTTTTCATTTATTCACTTGTCTCTTAGACACTGCTTTGGCTATCAAACTTTGACACCCCGACCCCAGGTGTAAAATGGGAAAAAGGGGTTGAGGATGGATGGATGGACTTATCCAGCCATCCTGAGGTTGTACATTAAGGTTGTTGACTGCATGATCCTAAAGCACTGGCTTATTTGGTGCATTGTTCTTGGTATAAATGGAATCGCACAATCGGAGATATTTCTTACAGGTATCGCTACTTAGGAAAATAGCAGGACAGTAGCTCGGGAGATACAGTTTTATCTTTACATAGAGGAATAGCATCAAGGCAATCGGTTGCATAGTCCAAAATAACTGAACTTTCCATGACCTTTTTTGATAAGACAAATAATCTGGAATAGAATAACAACAAAAGGAAAAGAATATAATAAAACAATAAAGATCTAGAATCACATTTATTACATGCACATTTCCTAGCTAGAGGATATGCATGTAATAAATGTGATTCTAGCCCAATGTCTTATTTATTATAAGTCAAATATTCTAGATAATACTAGAACAACAGATATAAACATATGCCTGGAAACAAATAAAGCTAAAAGGACTGAGTGGTTTGCCATCTGGCATCTGCCCTTGTTTTGGAAGAAGCTCCCTTGCATGTCAAGCACTGTGATTCTCTATCGTTGTTATTATTATTGACTTTGTTATTTGGTTATCTAAGGATTAACTTGTCTAACCCTCAAAGACCACCAAAATACAACAGAACACTGATATACTAACCCTAATTCCTCACGTAGCACAAGGACTCCCAGTGTCACAGATGCTGAGCCCATAAGGCAGGCATTGACCCAACCAAACATTCCTGTTATAGGTGATTCCATTGTAAGACATACAGATGTGTTTCTTACCAGGCTGACCAAGGACAGAGTGATGATTAGTCCGCTTGTCTGATGCCAGAATCCATCAGATAATGCATGCACTTAAGTCACTAAATAGCAATTACCAGCATGACTTTGCCATAGTTCATGCCAGTATCAATGACTTGAAGCGTAGCCCCCTGGATTATATGAAGAGAGACATAATGGAGCTCTCAGACTATATGCCCAAGGCAGGTATGACCCTAGCATTGATCAGCATTCTACCTTCTCCAAGGATGATGCTGCAATATGAGCAAAAAATAATTGATTTCAATAATTGGCTTATTTTTGGTATCCAATGTTTGTCATCCTGAGAGGATATGATTGACAGACCATGCTGCTTCACCAGGGATGGCCTGAATCTGACCCCTCTAGGGTTTTGATTATTGGCAAAGACATTGTCCACCCCCAGATTACCTTTTTTAGGCAATTTTAATGTGATTAACATAACAACATAATGCAAAAAGCAAAGGAAAATAGGATGAATACTGGGAGCCTGGACAAGAAACTTCACTCCCTGAAAGTCCTTCTCACCCTGGAAGACATTAGTATCTGTATAGTGACCGGGACATGGTTTAAAATAGTGGAGAGCAATCCAGCTGTGCAGGGCCATGTTTACACATGATATTGCACAGGAGGGGAAAAGGGTCAGTGTATATCCAGAAGAGACTCACATCAAGGCTGGTAAAGCAGCATGATGCACTAGAGCTTCCTCATGTCCAAATAACCGTCAGAGAGGTCCCGTACCATATAATAGCCAGCTATAGAACTCTCTCTATGACAAAACAAGTCACAGCATCTATCTACAGGAAGGAGAATCACTTAGTATTAAACCCAGTACCATTCTCCTAGGTGAGCTACACTATCCCACTACAGACTGGGAAACCTATACCGCCACTAATGCGCAAGCACAGAGATTCCTGGAATTTGTCATTACAAATGCCCTGGAACAATTTGAGTTACCACAAGGGAGAATAACATCTTGGAACTTGTCCTTACTAATATGGGAACATCTTGCACCGTCCCTTGTATATCTTCATCACTTGTTAGGTCTGACCATATAGCAATCACTATCAAAACAAAACTGAAACCAGAGATTCCTTCCATCCAAAGTACCTTTAGAAATTTCTTTAAGACAAAGTACCTAATCCTAAGTGATACATTGGCAAGCTTCAAATCCCCACCAAACCCAGTTAACCCACTGACTACACAGAAATATACACCAACACACTATAAACAGCTGCAAAGACTCAGCTGTACCAGGTAGGAACAAGTGCAGGGCAAACCCTAGAAACAAAACCACATAGTGGGATCATAATATTAACAAGCTTTAAAATAAAAAGAAAGGAAGTAAGAAGAGTAATTCCCAGAATGTTAATGCCCTCGTCATTGAAATAAACAAACAATTCAGGAGCTTAATAAAATCCAACAAAGCTAATCTGAGCCTAAAGTAGATACCCAAGCCAAAGACAATCACAAGGCATTTTTTAGTTGTGTTTGTAATATCAAAAGCACAAAACAGGAATGTGCTGAACTGATTGTGAATGATGTTACCTACAGTGAAGCTGGTGATACGCAAACCTGTTGGGTGATAAATATAGCTCTAACTTTACCCCTCTCTCCCCTCAAGCTGTCCCTCAGATATTCCAGAAACTGGCTTACTTCCAACTATCACATAAGGCAAAGTCCTAAAAGTGCTATCAAAAGCTAAAATTACTGTATAGATGAGTCCTGACAATATCCCTGGATACATCTTAAATAGCATGAAGCACAATTTAGCCACACCACTAACAACACTGTTCAATCCCAGCCTCCATACAGGTTTTGTACAAAACAAATGGAGAACAGTTACTGTCTTTACCCTGCATAAGGGAGGACCTTCCACAGACTCAGATAACTACAGACATATAAGCCTGACCAGCCTCATATAATGGCCATGGAAAGGCTTATTATGGAATTAATCAATCAGGAGATGAGGAATTTCCAAGCACTGGACCTCTGTCACATAGGATTCATCAAGGGAAAGTCATGCCTACTCACCCCGGTGGATTTTTTTTTGAAAAGGTCACCAAAGCAATGGATGAAGGCAAAGCAGTACACATTGCATACCTAGGCCTGGCGAAAGCTTTTGGAACAATTCCCCACTCAGGCATGGTAGAAAAGTTAAATAAACTGGGAATCACCCCTTATGTCACCTGCTGGATTGCCAGCTGGCTCACAGATAGGACATGAATAATCAAAATAGGGGAAGTTAACTGCACAAAAAGACCAGACACCAGTGTACCCCCCTCCCCCAGGTTATGTGCTGGGACCTCTCCTGTGTGGCATCCACTTTTCTGAAGTAAAAGCCAATACCAAAGGGCTCTAGTTTGCTGGCTGACTATGTTTACAGATGACCACAACCTAGGAGCTATCACTGAATCCCCAAATGAGTTAGCAATCCTGCTGGAAATTTTTTCTCAAATAAATAACTGGTGCCAAAATCATGAACTGAAACTAAATGCCAAAAATGCATTATTGCATCCTTTGAGAAGTCATTTACCACAAAGAATTATCACAGTTACAATATGACGCTAAGAGTTGCAAGAATTGACCTAGTTGTTCAGGATTTGGGAACTTATGTGAATAGTGACCTAAGGTTTCACCAACATGTGTCTATTGCTGTAAGAAAGTCCTTCAATACTGCACAGCTTATAAACAAAGAGATTGTGTCTAGAGCTAGATCTAAAGATGTCATAGGATCGCAGGATCATAGGAAGTTACTTGGCTATTGGCCCTGAGGCCCTTACAAGCCTAGACAAGAATTAGTCCATGTTCTGACAAGTAGCACCTGATGCCCCTGTCCAATAGGGACACAGGTGGAATCCCAGGGGTGCATTTTCTGTTCTCCATCCCAGTTATCCAAGTTGCGTTTAAAAAGGGTTAATAAGCTACTCTGTTTGATGTGGAGATTGGTTCTATTCCACAGAAGGGGGAGTCTCTGGGACACAAATCTCACCAACAAGTCCTATTGATATCACAGAACAATTTGAGGTTGTGCATGTGGGTTACTTGAGTGGAGCTTGACTTGCAGATATGCAGCAGTCCCATCAAGGCAGGGTCTGAGATTGCTTTGTATGCCAGACAGAGGTCACCTTTGAGGAGTCTGTATGAAACTGAGTAGAGGGACAGGGCTTTTAGCCTATCTGTGTCGGGTAGATGTTTGAGGCCCTGGGTTCTCCTGGTGAGGAACCTCTGTGGTCTCTCCAGCTGCTGCATGTGCTTTGTGATGTACATGCTGAAAGGGGCATTGTACTCAATAATGGGTCTTATAAGGGAAGAATACAGGAATGTTATGACCTCCATGTCTCTGGATGAGTTACCATTCTTAATAATGTGGGCCATGTAGAAAGCTTTCCGTACAACGGAGGCAATATGGTGGTCAAAAGTCAGCTTGCTATCAACCTGGGTGCCCAAGTCCCTCAATACTTATTGCGTGCTTAGGACCTTGTTGTTAATGTGATAATTTATGGGGACATCATTATCCCCAAAGGAGATAATGCATTTTTTGGCATTCAGTTTGAGGCCATGTTTCTGGCATTAGTCATTTGTTCGGGTGAGACTCTCTTGGAGGATGTCCACATCACTAGAGGAATTGATGACAGCACCCAGCTTGGAGTCATCTGTAAACTTGGTCAGCCATAGCCCACTGGTTTTGCCTGCACCTCAGAAAATGATATCCCAAACAAAAGAGGCCCCAAGACTGATCCCTGGGGTACTCCACTCGTTACAGGTCTACTGTTTGAGGTGACTTCCCCAACATTGACTAGATGGGTTCTATCAGTGAGCTAGTTTGCTACCTGTCTGGTAACATACAGATTGATGCCTAGTTGAGTTTATCTATTATACCCGAGTGGGGAATAGCATCGAAGGCTTTGATCAGGTCAAGGTAGGCAGCATGCACAGTCTTCCCCTCATCCATGGCTTTGATGACCATCTCAAAGAAATCAACCAGATTTAACAGGCATGACCTCCCCTTGATGAAACCAAACTGTGTGGGATTGAGTGTTTGGAGGTTTCCAATGTCCTTGTTAATGACATCCATGATAATCCATTTCATGGTTTTACAGATCAGGCTAATTAGGCTGATACGTCTATAATTACCTGGATTGATGAATGCACCACCTTTGTGCAAAAGGATAACAGTGGCTGTCCCCCTCTCAGCTGAGATGAAACCAGTACTCAGGCTTTGGTTGAATAGGGTGCCTAATGGTGCTACAAGTTCCTGCCTGACTTCATGTAGGATGCACCCTGGGATGTTATTGGATCCCATGGAGTCTGTATTTTTTACCTTTGAGAGGGCAGTGATAACTTGCTCCCTAGGGATAAGGGGAGGAGGGCAGGTGTTGGGGACATCCTGATATACTGATGGGGGGGGGGCAGAGTGGTTAAGTTTTCGCTGAACCTGTCTGCCAGCAGGTTGGCTATATCTACATGTTTGTGTATGTGGTGTCCTTGACCACCAGTTCTGAGCCAATCTAAGTGCTTCCTTTGACATTGTGGACATATGTGAAGAAGACCTTATGACTGTCTTTAGTAGATGTGGCCAGTTTGGACTCGAAGTTTCCTTTGGAGGATTTCACTAGTGCTGTTATTTGCTTGTTCAGGCTAAGGAGAGATTGCTTCCAATTAGACATCTGCTCTTTCTTGGTCCTGGACAGCAATTTATTCCTTTTAGTATAGAGTTTATTTATTGCAGATGTCCACCAGACAGGTTTACTTTTCCTTGAGGAGGAGGATTTTTTCCTGTCAGGTATTTCTGATCCCATGCAGCTATATAAATGCTCATATAATACTTTTGTGTAAGTTTGGACATTTGTGCCAGTTCATATGGAGGGGAACTAGTTCCTCAGGAGATGGTAATCAGTTCTGGAGAAGTTTTTATGTTTGACATTAGTGTGTGGGGGGGTGACTTTAAAAGTGACCACTTATTGCTGGTCAGATTTTACCAGGGAAGATGACACTGTAGGGATGCTGCAGTGGTTACTCATGTTGGTTAATACCAAGTCCAAGATATTATCATCTCTTGTGGGGATGTCGACTAACTGGTCCAAGGCATTTGTACTGACAAAAATAAAGGAATCTCTTGGTATTTGTGTTTTGGCATGAGTAGTTCTTCCAGTCTATGGTTGGATAGTTAAAGTCACCTAGGATCAGGGTAAAGGGTTGAGTCTTGATTGATTCGAAGAGGTACAGATTGGTGAAGTGGGCATCTTGAGTCAAAGTTGGGGGCCTGTATCTAGCTATGATTTGTATAGGGGTCCTATCAATGGTTAACTGCACCTGGAGTGTCTCCTGTGCATCATATTGTTTGCCCAGTCTGGAAGTGTGTATGTCTTTAATATATATTGAAATTCTACCTCCTTTTGCTTTGATGCTCACACTTTGGGATCTGAATGTATGATAAGATGAGTAACCTGGTATGCCTGGGGTGCTCTCTGCAGCTTTGAACCTGGTTTTGTGACTGTACAAATGTCAGCATCTTCCTGGGTTAAGAATGTTTGCAATGAGTGCAGTTTCATGTTTAGACTCCTAGCATTTAGAAACATGACATTTTATTTGCACTTAGATGAACTTTTCATGTTGGTAGTTTTGACCTCATGGCATTGCCTAAAAATGGCACTGTGGGGGAGGCAAGAGCATTTTTCAGATGCCGGAAGCCCAAGAGAGACAGATACAGTCCATCTCTGACAAAGCATTGTGGTCTGTCAATCATGTTTTCCCAGGTCGTCAGGTACTGGATCCCCTTGGAATGACACCAGAAACTAAGCCAACTGTTAAAGTAAATCATTTTCTGATTGTATTGAGGCATCATTCTGGGTGACAGTAGAATGCTGCTTAAGGATAAGTACATACCTGCCTGGGACACATATTCAACAAGCTCAATCATTTCTCTTTTCATATAGTCCAGGGAGGTACATCTCAAGTCATTCACACCAACATGGACTATGACAGAGTCATAGCAGTAGCTGCTGTTGAGAGTGCATATGTGATATGGTGGATTCTGGCACCTGACAAACAAATAACCGTGACGTTTTCCTAATCCTGCCAGGTGAGGTGCACATCTCTGTGTCTCACAATGGACTCTCTTATGACTAATATGTTGGTTATTGGTAGGCCTTAGTGGTGTGTGGACTATGTGTGGTGTGTGGTATGGTGGGCTGTGGAGTTCTCATGTGTGTTTGCCTTGGAGGTCTCTTTTGTTTGAGTTTGTTTTTGTTGAGGACCTCCACATATGTGGGTGTGTGTTGTGTAGGTCTGAGTGCTGTTTGAGGTGTGGTGTTTGTGTTGATAACCTTCTCAGTGCCAGTGCAGATATACTGGCTTGTGAGGGAAAGAGCATAGACTCTAGGTTCTTAATGTAATTGCATCTCTCACATATTGTGTTCCTAGGTGGTAGTAGTAGAGGGCTATCCATGTACATAAGGCAGTTGCTACACTGTCTCAGGATGCCCAATATCAACCAGACTTGGAGGAGAAACCTTAGGAAACTGCCCATCCATATTTATCAGAATCTGAGGGAGAAAGGCCAGATAGAGCTATAGGGGTAAGGGGTGGAAGGTCTAAGATGAGTACTATTAGGTGATCACACAAGTGCTGCTAAGAGAAAATTTGTAGATGGAATACCTCACAATGGGTTAAAAACAGTACAGATGTGGTGCACAACGCACAAACAAGCTCCAAACAACTCAAACGTGGGATTTAAATTCCACCAAAAATAGAAGATTCTAGTAACACAGAAATCTAGCTAGTCCTGCTAGGCCATGCTCTCTTTACCAATCAGCTTGTGCCAGACAAGGTCCAGGCAGCCCTGCTACTCTCACTAGCAGATAAGATAGGCTCCTATCAACACAAGATGTCTGCCAAAAACAGTAATGAATTGCAGTAAAATGCAGTTAAACAGTAATGATTTGCAGTAAATATCAACGAAATACAGTTAAACAGTAATGAAATGCAGTCAATCAGTAAACTGATCAACGAACAAAGATTTTGGCACTGAGGATAAATGATTAACTTAAAACCAACGAATATATCCAAAAAGCCATAAAAGTGAATCAAGCAATGGGGCAGTATAACAACTTTACTGAAATCTAAAACGAGCACTTTTGCATTTGAAAACTGCTTCATCAGATGTTCAAAAACATTGACTAATACATATCATTTAAATATACAATCACAACCATTCACAATGGTCCACACAACTCAGCCACCTCCTTTCATACAAATTTAAAGTAACATCAACATAAAACAATAAAAGTTATGTGCACTATGGTTATTTCAAACTAACCAGTTTACTTAATGCCTTGTCTTTCAAAAGGGGTTTTAGTGTTACCTTGTCATTAAGAACATATCCAGCTTCAGCCCCTAACCTAATTATTAAGAACAACCTAAAACTTTTGCTTTGTTATCCCAAAAATTAGATTTTAGACCAACAAAGAGGGGTCCCATTGTCGACAGCTCCTTCCAACAAATGTAGTTTTTGCACGTACATTGATTCCTTTAGTGAAGTCCTGGTTTTAACAAGGTTTTTAAATTTAATGTGACAGCTAGTTATGATACCCCTGATGTGGTCCATTTAGCTTTCTGCTCTTGCAGAATGTTTTACCTAAGCAAGACAAATAGACAGTTTAGGGACAGAATAAGGGAACACATATATGACATAAAGAGAATATGTCTCACTAATGCATTGGCCAAACATATACATAATTATGGGCACAGATATAAGTTCAAGTTTTCAGTTAATTGAGAAAGTTATTGTTGGTCTCAGAGGTGGGATATAGAGAATAGAACCGAGGTTTCAGAGGCCAAATTAATAATTAGGTTAGGGGCTGATGCTGTATGAGTCAACGTTTTTGAACATCTGACAAAGCAATTTTTAACTGGAAAAGAGCTCATGTTTTAAATTTAAATAAAGTTTTTATACCGCCCCATTGCTTGATTCACTTTTATGTTTTTTGGGGTATAATCAGTAAATTGCTTTAAAACAGAGAAAATATGATAAATTACCTATAAGGCACAGATAAAACAACAGGCATGTGCAAATACAATAAAATAAGTGAAAATAAATGAAAAAGAACTTAGATTGGTCTTAGAGTCTCAGGAATTTTGTAAAACATTCCAGAAATGATGCACCTCAGTACAGCCTGGTTCAGACAAGTCCAAAACAGCTCAAACATGGGATTTAAATACCAAAAGAAATAGAAGATTCTAGTAATACAGAAATCTAGTCAATCCTGCTAGCCCCTGCCTTCTTTACCAATCAGATTGTGCCAGACAAGGTCTAGGCAGCCCTGCTACTCTCACTAGCAGAAAAGATAAGCCCCTACCAACACAAATTGGCTCCAGAAACACAGAAGGCAAACACAAGATGGCTGCCAGAAAAAAAACAAACAGCTCTGGATTCAGCAAACCTGTATCCAGACTATGCTATTCAATTTAAGGGTTAAGAACACAGTAAAACTCACAGTCAAGCCCAGATAATCACTTACAGACAAAAACAGAATTCACCGTATGAAAAAATATAAACAGTAATGAAATGGAGTAAAATGCAGTTAAACAGTAATAAAATGCAGTTAATCAGTAAAGTGCTTTAAAACAGTGCAAATGTAATAAATTAGCTATAAGGCACAGATAAAACAATAGGCAAGTGCAAATGCAATACAATAAGTGAAAATAAATGAAAAATACTTAGATTGGTCTTGCAGCCTCAAGAATTTTGTAAAACATCACAGGGTGGCCACGGTGGTGCAGTGGTTAGCATTGCCGCCTCACAGCAAGGGGTTCTCCAGTTCGATTCTCAGCTGGGGTGCCTTCTGTGCGGAGTCTGCATGTCCTCCCTGTGGTCGCGTGGGTGTCCTCCGGGTGCTCCAGTTTCCTCCCACATCCCAAAGACATGCTGTATGTGGATTGGACACTCTAAATTGGCCCTAGGTGTGAGTATGTGGATGTGTGTGCCTTCTGTGGAAGGTTGGGCGCCGGGCTGGCAACTTGACACTGTAAAACTCCACTGCCAATCATGAGTAGACAGGTGATCTGCTGTGGCAACCCCTAACCGGGAAAAAGCTGAAAGAAGAAGAAGAAGAAGATCATCCCAGAGATGATGCACCTCAGCCGATCCTGGTTCACTCAGTCCTCTTTAGCCAAGTCATTAAACATAATGACTCTTTGGGCATGTATCTGTCCAGACACATAACAACTGGAATACCCACAGAAATACCTTACTAAAATGACTAAAGACCTAAACAGCATGTCCTGCATGGACAGCCTTAAAGCCCCGTCCCTATACTTGGTATCCTACAGACTGCTAAGAGGGGATTTGTGTCTGGCATAAAAGGAATCCTCTGACCCATTACTGATGGATTTACTGCACATCAGTAAGTCAAATGGCATCAGAAATACTCAGTCTAGGGATCTAAATCTCTTCTGCGACATCAGCAGAATGGTTTGGAGGGACAGGTGCATCTGTCAGAGGATACCACTAATGTGGAAAAGACTCCCCATCCACATAAAACAAAATTCATCCCTGTCCGTTTTCAAGCTTAACTACAATGTATGGATGGGAAACAGAAAATTTAATACAGGACTGCTCCCTGTACTACTAATGGACAGAGGCATCTCCTAAATGCTTTATCCCATGCACGAGTCCTCTCAAATTATCTATGGTATGATCCCAGTGTTCTCATTAGGGGTAATGCATAGTTATCGACCATGGGATGGGTAAGGCCAGTCTATAACAAAATTGGATAGGTGATTTCAAACACAGAAAGGGAAATTGGCTAGGCTTAAAATGGACTTTAAGGACAGCTAGCTTAGCACTTGCCTATGAACCTAAGACGTTCAAATGTAGCTTAGATAATGTGCCTTAAAATTCAACCTGGGCCTTACAGGCTTTGCCCTCCTTGAAAAGGGTTATAAAGCAAAAGGCTGGTTATTGGAAAGGCACACATGGCCTCCCGTCAAATAGCCTTGTATTTTCTATAACTCCTATGACTCCCACCATATAATCTGTTTTTAATATTAGCGTGAATACATAGGTGGTGGTCGCTGTTGTGGGGCCTTGCTCCCGCATAATGTAAGCCTTGTTGTAAGTAAATTTGCTAATAATAAGCATCTAAATAGTTTCAGCACTTTGCTTCGTTTCAATTTATGCAAAGGGTGATCTGCATTTTTAAAGTCATTTGATTCTTTTACCCATAACATTAAATATTAAAAAATAGTAATGTCTATGGTGAGACATTCTTCACTAAAAGCAATGGAAGAACGTTATTGCTGTAACATTCCAAAAATTGCAAACACTAATTTGGGAGCTAAAAACTACTGTAATTAGATAAGATCAACTATTTAGATATTACTTACTTATCTAGAAAATTGCAGTTTTAAAGTCTAATCCTACAAAATTAAATTAACGCCATTATCTTTAATGTAAATATATTGAGCAAATTACAGCTGTCAGCATGGCAACTGATGTCTTCCATTAAATATTCCAACCTCAATACTTGTTTATGTATTTACCCAGATGAATATTAGCACTACTAAGTGAACTGTTGCATTTGTCTACAATGCAATGTAAAACAATAAATTGTTGTGTTCTTAAAATACTTCTAGCTAATTAAAGAAGTGTTTTCAAAATCTATTTTAGTTTATACTTCCCTGTGTGTCAGAACTGTTACTTAACATGATACATTTACATAACATCCAGTTTTGTATGATATTGATTTGATACAAAGTAATTCAACAGATGTACTGAAATTAGGCTGAATATGGACAGTTTACATATAGTGATTGATGGCTTTCTGACATAATTGAAGACAATTTTTCTGATAATTTACTGAAAACAATTTAATATATTACTATGTTGTAGTAAATAAATAAGTAACTAGTTATACAAGACTTGCAATCATCTCAACAACCTATTTTTGAAAACTTACACATTTCTATCAGAGGAAAGTCATTACTAACCCTCCATTACACTGTGATAAACTATTAGGTAAGTCTTCATTTTTTGATAACAGCCACATCCCATTCATTAGCAATCTAAACACTCAACAAGTGCAAGGCAGGTAACTTCTTTTGAAGGAACAGATATACAGGCACACCCACACATGCAGATGCACCCAAAGCCACACCCACACACAGAAACACACACGCGGGCGATGTCTTTACCCCACATGCTAGTCAGCTATAGGAAGAAACTGGAACAACAAAGTTAAAACCCCTGCAGACACAGTGAAGAAATGCAGACTGTGCAGAGAAAACACCCAAGCAGGATCTGAGCCAGAGAACTTCTGTACCACAAGTTGCAATAATTGAAGCATGCATATTTAAAAGATGGGTACATTCTAAATATATACTTATTGTTGCTTAGGCCTGTATTACTCATCATATAATTCCAATCCATAAACCTCAAGATTTATATAATATGCACAAGGGTGTATCCATATTCATAAAGGATACCCACACCTCCAGGTTGGTGGCAACGCACGAAGCTTCGGAAACCATCCAGGTGCAACTAACCATAGGCAAAATTGCTCTACAAATTGTAGCATGCTACAGGCCACCCTCTCAAACTCAGGAACCCCACACAGCCTTCCTGAAGACACTGGAGGGTATAAATGTATCTCCAAACACCATCATATTGGGTGACTTCAGCTACCCGAATATAGACTGGGAACATTACTCAAGCCCTAACTTTCCAGCCCAACGGTTCCTGGAGTTCATAAATTCAAATGCCATGGAACAGCTAGTCACTGTTCCCATGAGAGGAGAAAATATACTAGATCTCATTATCACAAACATGGGGACAAAATGCTCCACACCGGAAGTATATCCCTCATTGGTGAGATCTGATCATAAACTAATCTCACTGGAACTCCACATCCCGCCCCCACCCCAAACAAAAAAGACCACAGTGAAGAACTTCTCTAAAGCAAACTTCACACTACTCAAGACTGGTGTGGTATCCTTCAAGGCCCCTGAGCCAGTGGAAACCACAACCCAAGCTGCGGAAGCCCTTACAAATGCCTTCTATGAATACCTCCAGGACTGCATGGATCAGGCAATCCCAAATAAAACCAAGACTCTTTCCACAAAGGGCAAACGTCCAGTCTGGTGGACCCCAGCCATTAACAAACTTTACAATAAGAGGAGAAAGCTATTACATGATAGAACAAAATCCATAAAAGGGAAGTCACCCCTGATCATTATTAGTAAAAAAATATGAGCACTCATAAAATCAACTAAGGCCAATTTTGAGAGAAAAATTGCCATGGATTCAAAGGACAATCATGAGGCCTTTTTCAGCTATGTTAGGAACCTGGGCGGAAACTCCCAGATATGCTCAGAATTAGTCCAAAATGATACAAAAATCACTGAAACCACAGACATTGCCAACATACTGGCAGACAGGTTCAGTGCAAACTTCACCCCCTCTCCCCCCCTAAAGGAGAGATAACTATCCCAGCGGAGTGTAGCCTCCCAGACATCTCAAATGCGCAGGTGAAAGCTGCTCTCTCTAAAACTAAAAACACAGCATCAATGGGACCGGATGGTGTCCCCGGCTGTGTGCTACACGAGCTAAATGAGGAATTAAACCAGCACATAAGGCAGCTGTTTAATCTCAGCCTTACCACAGGATACGTGCCCATGGAGTGGCGTACGACAACTGTGGTCCCACTCCACAAAGGCGGTGCCTCTACGGACCCTGGTAATTACCGCCCCATAAGCTTAACAAGTCTAGTCTGCAAAGCTATGGAGAGGATCATAATGGAGCTCATAAACAAAGATATAGGGGACTTGCAGACATTGGACCCGACCCAGTTTGGCTTCGTCAAGGGAAGATCATGCCTTTTGAACTTGGTCGACTTCTTTGAAACAGTCACCAAGGCCATTGATGAGGGAAAGGCAGTCCATACAGCCTACCTTGACCTTGCAAAGGCTTTCGACACAAGACCCCACTCGAGTATTGTAGAAAAACTTACCAGCTTAAATGTAAACCCATATGTCACAAGATGGGTTGCAAACTGGCTTAAGGACAGAACCCACAGGGTTAGAGTTGCTGGCGCTATGTCAGACTCCAAGCCGGTCACAAATGGTGTCCCACAGGGCTCGGTCCTTGGCCCCCTATTGTTTGGCATCTACTTCTCAGAAGTACAGGCCAACATGGGAGGACTTTGGCTGACAAAGTTTGCAGACGACTGCAAACTGGGCGCCATAGTGGAAAGTGCATCAGACACGGATATCCTTCAGAAGGGACTCACGGAAACAGATAGCTGGTGCCAGAGCCATGGCCTGAAGTTAAACGCCAAAAAATGTATAGTCATACCCTTTGGGAAAAACAAGGTAACCCCAAGCTACCATATAGGTGGCAATCCACTAAGCACAGAAGAGGTTATCAGGGACCTGGGGACCCAGGTTGACAGTGGCCTTTCTTTTGACACTCACGTTGCTAAAGTGGTTAGAAAGACCTTCTACATTGCCCACCTGATCATGAAGGGATTCACATCCAGATCTAGTGAGGTCATTGTTCCCCTGTACTCTTCACTTATCAGACCAATGATCGAGTACAATGCCCCATTCGGGATGTATCTCACCCGACATCTGCAGCAATTGGAGAGACCCCAAAAGTTCCTCACCAAAAAGGATAAATGGACTCCAACATCTGTCATATGCTGCCAGATTGAAGAAACTCCAGCTCTATTCAGAGCAATACCATCTGCTCAGAGGTGACATGTGCCTGACATACAAGGCCATGTCCAACCCAGAATTAATGGACATGCTCCACCTCAAAAAATCCAAATCCACCAAAACCACTAGAGCAAGCGACTTAAACCTTAGCACGGACATAAATAGGACGTGCTGGAGGGATAGATTTATCACTCAGAGACTCCCTATGCTGTGGAATAAAATCCCGGTCCATGTGAGGCAGAGCACCTCGCTGGCTCTGTTCAAGAGAAATCTTGACCTGTGGATGGGAGATCGTAGGTTTACCCCGGGAATCATCTCGGTGTCACTGCTGGACAGAGGCACAACAAACTAATGGGCACAGTATTTTTTCATATAAGGGGTGGCGTAAGCCACAAAAATTTGGGCTAGGCTTATAAATGCCTTAGGGCAGATACCCTAGTATAAACCTATGAACCTATGAACCTATATCTTGCTGGTATAAACCATCCATTTTATTCAAATTAATGTTAACAAAATTTGCAATGTAAGCTTAATTGGCTAATAAGAATATAGTCTGTAAGTTTACATTTAGATAATTATGGCCTCGCAATTAGGCTAGATGCTTACTTTAAACTCACCATTTAAATGGAAGCTGATGCAATCAAACTGTGGACTACAAGATAAAGTTCATTAACACCTTATATCATTTGCATTCTGCAGTAAAGTACTATTATCGCTAACGGAAGGACATCTGGTGGGGTAGGCAATTCACTACCAAAGGAGTGCTTACAGGGCAGGCACAGCTTAAACCAGTGTTAGAGAAAGGTCGGAGGTTTGTGGTGACCAATGCATGTCTCCAATGCAGAGCCTGAATTTGAGGGAGCTCTATGCACTTTTAAGTTTATGGAGGGTTAAGGATCAGCAAAATCGATGTTCTCTTAGATTTTCTATCTAACCTTCCACCATCAACAACCAACTATTAAGGTGCTGTGAGCCATAATCATTTACCCGCCACAAGCACTTTAGGACAAATTCTGCTGGACAGAACTGAAGAAGGACAGGGATGCAGAAGAATTAAAGATTTCCAAAACAGAAGTAAAAGCTTTTAGGTATTAAATGAGAACGTTTTTCACTGATAGGGTGTTGGACAAATCAAAAGGTCTCCATGAATGGTAGTGCAAAGAAAAATAGCTGATTTATTTCTTTGTTCACAAAAGTATGTGGCCTAACAAGAAAATGAATGAGGAAAACCAAGAGATGGTGCACCTGTGAACTTCACCTGTTACAAATGTGCAAACAAGATATGGCTTCTGTTCTCAAAACTTGAATAAATATACATGTACATATTTTGTATACCTTCATTAGTAGGGGTATATTTAGGAAGGGGTACAATTGAAAAAATCAAACTATCCAAGTAGCCTTTGTACTTGGCACAAGGCTGGTTTAAGCAGGTTATACCAAACAATCAATTTATATTCATGTCACCCACAGAAAGAAAAAAAGTGCAATAACAACACTGCAGTTTATACAGCTTATCTTATGAAGAGAGACTGACTGATCTTAATGTATTTATCAGGGGGAAAAAATAAGGGAAGGGGTAGCAGAAACATACAGCATTTTATTAAAAAAGTCGCATTAGGGTTATTTGTTTATTTTTTAGATGAAAAGGAATGACTACATAAGAGCATGTGGATTTAATATGAAGATGGAAAAAGTAAAGGTGGCTAAAGGACAGGATGCTTTCCTAACATTGCTGAAGGTGAAGAACAATACAGTTTGTGTTGTAACATTATATCCTGTCTCTAGCTGCAGCACTGAAGCAAGAAGTCAGTGGCTTACACATCATGTGTGACAATGATTGTAACATTCAATTTACTACTAAAAACTATACTTACAAAGTATTGCATAAATCTGATCTCTTAAAATGTATATGATTCATCATGCTTAGAAAAATATGAAAATTACACAGAAAAATAACTATGCCAATTATACACTTAGCTTTAATTTCTGGTTTTGCAGTGTAATCATCACTGACTCCTATATTATCATTTTTGGCACTGACTAAATTAGGACAAGCAAGAACCAAGTATCTTAAGACTGGACCACACATTCCTCATACAATATAGTTATCTAATACCGCCATTGAAGTCTATCTTATGATTAAATCGTCAGCATACTTTTTTTGTGAGAACAATGTAATGGTCTATTAAATACATACATTCTTTTTTTGTCCAAAACAATAAAGACAATTAGAGAGAAAATAATATTCATGTGAGATAAAAAGCAGGCTGCACATCTTTTACAGAATTTGCAATCCGTGATTACTAAGCCTGTAGATGTTCTTCATATTGATCACTGCTGCAGTAGCCTTAGCTATACGGGTTATATCCTACCAAGGATATAACAGCTGGCCAGCTTCCAAAGCTACAGGGCACCATCCACTTGCATTAGACAGCTTGAGCTGAACTGACAAAAATGAGTTTGGGTACCCAGCACTTCATTGCTTTACAGTCATTGGAGAATACACTCCTCTGAGTTTTTTGAGGATTGATGGTTGGCTTGTGTTTTCACTTGTTGGGCAGATACATTCTCTTTGGGGGAAAAAAAATCTATTTTCTTAAATTTTGTTGTTGTTTATTACTTTCCTCTTTGGGAAAGTTATTTTAAAACTTGGAGAGTTGTCATTGAATACACTTTCTCGAGACTGTAACTTACTTTTAAACAGAGCACTCATTTTTTTCTTTCAGTTTAAAAGGAGTATAAACTAACAAAAAGCATACTTTCTGTGTATGACTTGTGTTTATTTTTCCAATTTAGGGCTGCCATAATGTTTTAAGTGCTTCTTACTGTGTTTTTTCTGTTAAAACTAACATTTATGAAATGGTAGTTTTATCAGCATTTGTTACTTGTCTACCCTGGGAAAGAGGCATCATTTTCAGCTTGACCATGGAACAGACTACTGGTTCCATGTGCAATCCTTCTTCCTGCCACAAAAGAAAAAGATAAGCAAACAACCTTTTTCACCACAGCACACTAGCAATTTGCCTCAGCTGTAGGTAGGTGACTTTGCTGTAGCCATTTGCTGTACCTCAGACCACTCATCTTTTACCCCAGATCCCCCTGGGGTAACACCTACAGCAATTATGAACCGGTGGTTAGTGATGCCCTCTGTCATTGTTGGAGTCCCCTCAATGAGCAAGGGACAGCCACTCTTCTTTGTCATGGGAGGGAGAACATGGAAGGTTTTCTTGTTGTGTTAGAATACTGTGCCCATCCCTGTGGATGCAGCTACTGCCATTAGTAACATGGCTGGCCACATTTTCCTGTCAAAAGAAATGCAGAAAATCAAGTATGTATCTACTCCTTTCTGAAATTTCTTTGGATAGCAGTAGTTTATTGAGAATGATGTAGGGTTTAATTCAGGCTATTCACCCTTCTTGTAAAGTCAAGATTCTGAATCTGAATAGGAAGCTGCAGGGATGGATTCAGGATTATTTCCTCAGATTTCTGATTCAGACTCTGATTCAGATTCAGACGAGAGCTCTGTTTTTGCTTTTCCCTGTGGGGGTTTCTGTTTCTTCGAGACTGTTGCAAGAATGTCCCATGTTTTCAATGCAAGAACACCCTCAATCCTTCAGAAACCATATGATTTTTACAAAAGGATTTTCCATAACCTTCACCCATTCAGATCCTACTCTTTCTTATAAGCATGGGAAAATTATTGACAGGTGTGGGGGAAAAGTGTATACTTCTGCAACTTTGATTTTCAGAATTTTGAATTGTCAGGCTCATATGTTAAAGGTTATTCTGACAAATTGTAAGTATGTGGAATGTTTTAACTATACTTTCTTCTTGTGCAGAACAATCTGCTTTAAATAACTTGGTTTCTTCTATTGAATAGGTCACTACTCATTGTTTGTAGTGTGTGTATGACTCTGTGGGTACTTTCTCCAGAACTATGTCCAATGGTGCTATTTTAAGGATGCTTGCCTGGCTGCATTCTCAGAACCTGCCAGATGATGTAGAAATTATATTTTAAATTCTTCTTTGGATAAAGAGTAAGTGTTTGGCCTATCTGTTGCAGAGGTGATCAAAAAAGTGTGATGAAAGGGTCAAATTGATCCAGGAAATCTCTAGGATTTTTCAGCCCTTCTTTTCCAAATTGTCCAATTGATTTTCTTCTCCTCAGACAGCTTTGGCAAATGACAGAATAAACAGTCTCAAAAGAATTCAGGTGAGCAGACACATTTAGAAGAAATGGTAAGGGGGGATCCAAAAAGAAGTCTCAAACCTCCTGAAACTAAGGACAGTCCCGCAAATTTGAATGTCTATTAAGAAACCTTGTGACTCCCCCTTGGCAACATTTCTCTTCCAAAAAGTTTGAATGGCCATTTTTCTCTTTGGTAACATATTGTTTCAGCCAAATGGATTCTGAAAATCATTCATCATGGTTAGAGATGGCAGTGGAAGGAAATTACTTCTTTCCAGGGGTCATTCTTCATCCTGCAGGTCAGACTCTTTTGTTTACATCTGTTCTTCATCACATGCTGTCCCAATGAGGAATATAATCATAGGATCATAGGAGTTTTCTAGGCTAATGGCCCTGGGGCTCTTACAAGCCTAGCCAAGAGTTTATCCCCAAAAAAGAAACCTCAGTAAGCACCTGTCGCCCCTGTCAATGAGGGACAAAGGTGGAAGCTCTGGGACAAATTTATGGTTTCCCATCCACTCATCAAGATTGCATTTGAAGAGGGCCAGTCTGTCTGACATGTACATAAATTCTGTTCCAGAGACGGGGCAACCACTGGGAGACAAACCTGTCTCTCCAACAGGTTTTGTTGATGTCACATATTTGATTTAGGCCTATTGAGTGGGTAATGTGCGAGGAGTTAGACTTACAGATATGGAGCATCTCAAGTAGGGCAGGGTCCGATATTGCCTTGTAGGCGAGACACAGATCACCTCTGAGCAATATGTATGATACCAAGTAGAGTGATAATGATTTAAGCCTGTCCACATAGGATATGTGTTGGAAGTCATGGATTCTCTTTGTGACATTTTTCTGTGGCCTTTTCAGTAGGTGCAGGTGTTTGAGAGGTACATACCAAATGGGGCATTATACTCAATCATAGGTCTAATAAGGGAGGAGTACAGAGAAGTAATAACTTCCTTTTTTCTAGATGCAATTGCTTTACTTATAAGCTGAACCAAGTAAAAGGCTTTTCTGACCACAGCTGCCACATGATGGTCAAATTTGAGATTGTTGTCAACCTGAGTATACAGGTTAGATAGATACCATTCCCTCCTTCCAAGGTGAGGCAGGGGTTTTATTTAAGAATGCTCTTAGTGCCAAAGAAAGAAAATGCTTGGAGACTCGTTCAGGATCTTTCCTTCCTAAACCTGTTTGTGATATCCAAGTTCAAAATGTTGTCACTTCACATCCTGTTGCCTTTTTGTCTTCTTTCAAGTTTCCTGGGAACACTAGACTTAAAAGATGTTTATAATCACATTCCTATTCATCCAGACTTTAGATGCATCTTAAGACTTTGTGTGTCTGGATCACTTTATCATATCTATATGTTACCCCTTGGACTATCCACTGCAACAAGAGTGTTCACAAAGTGTCTAGTTCTGATTATAGCTCACTGCAGACTATAGGCTATCCTCATTTTTCCACATTTAGATGACTTGTTTATCTTTGCAAATTATTTTCAAGGTGTCATGACTCTCTCTCTCTTGGGTGAGAGATCTTTTGCACAAACTGAGATTCCAAGAGAACATGCAAAAGTCTTTCTTGACTCCTCCATACAGGATTGTGTGCCTGGGATGTCAATTAGACACCTCAGTTGAAAGATTGTTTCTTCCACAGGAAAAAAAAATAGATCTTTATTTACATCTGTTTTTAAGGTTTTCCACCCAATTTTTGGTCATTGCAAGGGAATACCTCAGAATTTTGCATCTCATGGCATTTATGATTCTCATGAGATCCCTGGCAAGACCCCATATGAGAAAGATACATTTGTAACTGAAATCTCTTTAGTCCCAGCATTAACACACCTTATCTTTTCAGATCCCAGTGCTGGGATTTGTCAGAAGAGAAATATTTTGGTGGTGACAACAGGTATCCTTAAATCCAGGTCTCCCCTTCTCACTTCCTGCTCCAAAGCAATCAGTCACCACAGACACTTTGGACTTTGCTTGGGGAGCAGCTACAAGGGAGATAAAAGTGCAGGGTGTGTGGAACACCAAGGTTAGATGCAAGCACATAAATATCAAAGAAATGCTAGCCCTGATCGAGGCACTCAACTATGTAAGCATCTTTGGTCCCTAGAAGCTCTTCAAGTGGTTACAGACAATATCATAGTCATGTAGTACATCAACAAGCAAGGGGGAGCCAAGTTATATCCCCTTCACAAACTAGCCATGTTATGTTGGGATATAGCTTCACAGCATAATCTCACTCTACAGGCATATAACATTTCATTATAGCAAAACTGTATGGCAGACTAGCTGATCAGGATCAGGGCAGATGCTCATGAATGGAAATTAGATCGAGGGGTCTTTCAAGATTTGATACATCTATGGAGAATTCCTCCTCTCTGAACAATCAACTACCAAAACTCTGTTCCAGGACTCAATGCAAGAAGACCTGGAAGATGGAGGCCTTTTCTTTACTTTGGACAGGAATGATCCTGTATGCCCTTTCATCCTTTCCACTAATCCTAGGATACTTCTGACAATTCAGAAGGAATCCCCAAGGTCATGGTGATGACTCCCTTCTGGCCCAGGCAACCATGGTTCTTCCTTTTTTTTTGGAAATGAGCAGAGGCAATTACCATAAGCTTCCTCAGAGAATGGATCTACTCACACAAAAACAAGGGTGTTTCATACACCCTGACATCAATCAACTTCAGATGACTGCCTGGATGATTGGGTCTTAATTCCTTTTAGGCACCTGTTTTCTGAGAAAGTGCAGCAGGTACTAATGGAGGCAAGAAAGCCTGCTACTAGAAAATCATATATTATAAAATGGAAAAGGTTTTCTAGTTGGTGCTAACAACATAACCAGCAGCCATTCACAGCCAGTTGTACTCTGGTTGTAAAATATTTGTGTGAGTTACTATCCTATGTCCTTTCTTATTCCTCTATCAAGGTTACTTTATCAGCCATTTCAGCATATCTGCCTATGGTTCCGCCTCTTTCAATGTAGTCTTATATCCAAATGTTTTTGAAATGGTTTTGTATAATAGGCCTCCGAGAGAACAGGTGTCCCCTCCTTGGGATCTTAATTTTGTGTTAGAGAAACTAACACTTGTTGCATTTGAACTGACTAATCTGGCCGACGTCAGGTTATTAACATGGAAAACAGTTTTACTGATTGCTCTGACCTCTGCAAGAAGGTTATCCAAATTGCAAGCTCTTATGGTGAGTCACCCCTATCTCATTTTCCACAAGGACAGTATTATTTTTTTAGACCAGATCCTTCTTTTCTTTCAGGCAAATTATACATCTCACTGTTTTCTTTCCTAAACCTAATAATGAGGGAGAGAGGATACTCCATACCTTTAATTTCCACAGACAACTTGAGTGCTGTCTTGCCAGAAATAAATCTTTCAGGTCTTTGGATCAGTTGTTCAATTCTTGTGATGGTAAGAAGAAGGGATGACTTGTGTCAAAACAGAGTATTTCCAAATGGCTATCTAAGGTTATAACCTTTTGCTATACTCAACATAACAAATCTATTCCAGGCAAAGTCAAGGCCCACTCTACTATAGCCTTGGCTTCATCATTGGCTTTTTGGAAAGGGCTGGATTCTAAAAGCTGCTACTTGGTCCTCTGTACATACTTTTACAAAGCACTATAACTGGCTTCCTTCTCTAGGTCTAGATCATGCTTTGCTAGGACTATTCTCCAGGGGCTTCTGGACCCTTCTCCTTCCACCTCCCAAATATAGTTAGCAATGATAATCTACCCATATAGCTAAGGCTACTACAACACGGATAAATATGAAGAGCATAGTATAGTTGCCTAAGTTTCTTCTTCTTTCGGCTGCTCGCATTAGGGGTTGCCACAGCAGATCAACTGTTTCCATTTCTTCCTGTCCTCTGCATCTAGCTCTGTCACACCAGCCACCTGCATGTCCTCTCTCACCACATCCATAAACCTTATCTTAGGCCTTCCTCTTTTCATGTTACCTGGCAGCTTCATCCTTAGTATCTTTTTCCCAATATACTCTGCATCCCTCCTCAGCACATGTCCAAACCAATGTAATCTTGCCTCTCTGGATTTGTCTCCAAACCTTCCAACCTGGGCTGACCCTCTAATATACTTATTCCTAATCTTGTCCATCCTTGTCATACCCAGTGCAAATCTTAACATCTTCAACTCTGCCACGGCAAGCTCTGTCTCCTGCCTTTTTGTCAGTGCCACTGTCTCCAACCCATATAAAATAGCTGGTCTCACTACCCTCTTGTAGATCTTCCCTTTCACTCTTACTGGTACTCGTCTGTCACAAATCACTCCTGACACTCTTCTCCACCCATTCCATCCTGCCTGTACTCTCTTCTTCATCTCTCTTCCACACTCACCATTACTCTAAACTGTTGATCCTAAGTATTTAAACTCATCTACCTTCGCTACCTCTACTCTCTGCATCCTCACCATTCCTCTATCCTCCCTCTCATTTACACACATATATTCTGTCTTAATCCTGCTGACCTTCATTCCTCTTCTCTCTAGAGCATATCTCCACCTCTCCAGGGTTTCCTCCACCTGTTCCCTACTCTCACTACAGATCACAATGTCATCTGCAAACATCATAGTCCACAGGGACTCCTGTCTGATCTCGTCTGTCAACCTGTCCATAACCATTGCAAATAAGAAAGGGCTCATAGCTGATCCTTGATGTAATCCCACCTCCACCTTAAAAGCATCCGTCACTCCCGCTGCAGACCTCACTGCTGTCACACTACCCTCATACATATTCTGTACCACACTTACATACTTCTCTGGCACTCCCGACTTCCTCATACAATACCACAACTCCTCTCTAGGCACCCTGTCATATGCTTTCTCTAAATCCACAAAGACACAATGCAGCTCCTTCTGACCTTCTCTGTACTTCTCCATCAACACTCTCAGAGCAAACATCACATCTGTAGTGCTCTTTCCTGGCATGAAACCATACTGCTGATCACTAATCATCACCTCCCTTCTTAACCTAGCTTCCACTACTATTTCCCATAACTTCATGCTGTGACTGATCAATTTAATCCCTCTGTAGTTACTACAGCTCTGCACATCACCCTTATTCTTAAAAATCAGTACTAAAACACTTCTTCTCCATTCCTCAGGCATCCTACCACTTTCCAAGATTTCATTAAACAATCTAGTTAAAAACTCCACTGCCATTTCACCTAAATGCCTCCATGCTTCCACAGGTATGCCATCTGGGCTAACAGCCTTTCCGTTCTTCATCCTCTTCATAGCTATCCTTACTTCATCCTTGCTAATCCACTGCACATCATGATTCACTATCTGTACATCATCCAACCTTCTCTCCCTCGCATTCTCTTCACTCATCAGCCCCTCAAAGTACTCTTTCCATCTGCTCAACACACTCTCCTCGCTTGTGAGTATGTTTCTCTCATTATCCTTTATCACCCTTTCCTGCTGCACATCTTTACTAGCTCGGTCCCTCTGTCTAGCCAATCGGTACAGGTCCTTTTCTCCCTCCTTAGTGTCCAGCCTTTCATACAATTCTTCATATGCCTTATCCTTAGCTTTCGCCACCTCTCTCTTTGCCATGCCCCTCATCTCCTTATACTCATGTATACTTTCTTCATCTCTGACAATCCCACTTCTTCTTCGCCAACCTCTTTCTCTGTATACTCTCCTGTACTTCTTCATTCCACCACCATGTCTCCTTGTCCTCCTTCCTCTTTCCAGATGTCACACCAAGCACCTTTCTAGCCATCTCTCTTACTAGCTCTGCTGTAGTTACCCAGCTATTCAGTAACTCTTCACTGCCACCCAGTGCCTGTCTTAACTCTTCCCTGAACATCACCTCACAATTACCCTTTTTCAATTTCCACCATTTGATCCTTGGTGCTGCCCTCACACTCATCCTCCTCTTCTTGATCACCAATGTCATCCTACAAACCACCATCCTATGCTGCCTAACTACACTTTCCCCTGCCACCACTTTACAGTCTCCAATCTCCTTCAGACTGGCCCTTCTACATAAGATATAATCCACCTGTGTGCATTCTTCCTCCACTCTTGTATGTCACCCTATGCTCCTCCCACTTACAATAAAAGAAGATGTTTGAACAATCACTTCTGCAGTAGTCACTCTCATTCCATCTCCCTTGTTTTTTGGTGTGTTTTTTATGTCATGGTGGGAGCATTTATTTTTATTTATTCATAGCTATGATGAAAGGAGCTACTACCAGAACAACTAGCTGGAATTTTGTAAATAATTATATGTCATTAGTGAATATTTAAATGATTTATACAAGGTGCTTGTGTTACAAATGCATTAGAACTATATGTCATGTGTATATCAAAATGCATGTACAGATGTGTGTGTTGAAAAGGTATTTGTAGAGTGCTGTGGTTGAAGTGTAACCACAGTGTACCCTACTGGAAGAGGACAGAAATGAACCTGCACTATAGTAACCATTTAAATGTGTATGCCTAACAGAGGAAACTGGAGGGTTAACCTCAGTCCAGCAAACTTTAGAAAAATATCTGAAATTAAATTACTTTATACGTTATGTAATATAGAGGCTATCTCTCATGTTTTCAATGCAACTAGAGGCACAAAGTATGTACTAAGAAGCTGCCTATATTGTCCTTGGAGTGAACTAATTGTTACTTTTGGAGCATGAAGGAATGCAATTGTTTCATGACTTCCAGCATCTGCCAACGATCTGAGCAAAAGCCCTTGTCTGTATATTTTTACAGGTAGATGCTAAATGCTACCAGCTTCAAGCAATGCAGGTTTTGGCCTGGGAGCTAGAAGTCAGATGACCAGAAATTACGTCATTCTGCAAGCTATCCCAGCAGTAATATTTTAGATATTAATTTGAGAAGTGCCTTAGTAAGACAGAGCATTCTGCATTCTGTCTTGAAGCTGACAACAAGAAGACCCATTCACCACACATCTGCCTTGGTCTAATGAAGTAAGTTTCTAGGATCGGTGTAACTCTGTTAGATACAGTCAGGAATATAGCAAAGCTTAGTTTAGATTTTGTTCTTTCTTTATTTGTGTGAGCTTGTACTGCAATATTATTTTAAATATTTCCTGTGGTTTTGAACTCTGATGTCACTGTAAATATATATTTAGTATTGTCTTGTTTTTTTAATATTTATTATTAAATATATATATATATATATATATATATATATATATATATATATATATATATATATATATAAAACCTTTCATTGTGGCTGATCTGTGTAGAGACATTTAAGTTTTGAGAGTACTTGCATATTTATTTGGTGACAATGTGTAGGCCACTCCTAATAGCCTTCTTCTTGGTCAAACTAACATTTGTGTTAATATAAATATTAATATTACACAGTAATATTGGACATCCTTTGTTAAAGGCCTTAAAGTAGCTAATTAGGAGTGACTGGTGGCAGTGGAAACTACCTTATAGTCTAGGCAGAAGGGGGCATAGCTAATAAACTTGTGCCAGCCTTTCCCAGGTGTGTGTGTGTGTGTGTGTGTGTGTGTGTGTGTGTGTGTGTGTGTGTGTGTGTGTGTGTGTATGTGTGTGTGTGTGTAAATCAAACCTCAGAGAATGTGTGTCAGCTACTTGGACAGGGACACAAAGCACTGGTTGGACAGTGAGGATGCTGGTGGTCTTTGCTTGGTCACTCAGCTGAGCTCTCAACTCTATAGTTGTGCCAATGGGGAGTCTTTCTGGGTCTGTAGAAAGAGGGGAAAAAACAGACCCAAATGGTCTGTGGTCTCTGTGTGCTCTTAAGGGAAATTGCACTTGATGCAGAGAGCTGCATCTGGAAATACTGTAAGTGTACTTCTCACTATCCCCAGTGAACATTACCCACTGTTGCCAGTGGTGAGGATTGAGGCTCCTTGATTACTGGTTCAGTTGAGGGTTGTCACATTTGGTTGGTAGTGGTAAGATCACCACATTACATACTGGGATTCAGTGGTGTGGATATTGAACTCCTGTAGCCTATAAACAGTGGTCACTAAAGGAGTTTGTACTCTCAAGCAGCCACACGGTAGACATTCAGAGTTTCATATCACAATAGTTTTATTTATTTTTTGTAGCTTTGTTAGTCAGGGAGAGCAGGCAAGGATGTCAGCAGAGGATGATGGCAAGCTGACAAGGAACCACTTGGCTGAGATGTGCAAAGCAAAAGGACTGTGGCATGCCAACCTGACTAAAGGAGAAATGATTGCAGCCTTAACCACAGCTGCATCACAGACCAGCAACCAGGAGGAAAACCAGACTGGCGTTGAGGATATACAACTCTCAGAATATGGACAGTTCAATTTTTCCTCAGAGGACTTAAAAATCTACCTGAAGTTAAGGAGACTTGAACTGGAGGTCAAACGTTTGGAACTAGAATCAGCAGAGGGACTGCAGTATTGGTAATTAGACTCAGCAGAGAGAATGAGACGTCTGAAAGCTGAAGAAAATGAGAGTCAGAGGCAACATGAAAAGGTGATGCTGACTCTTCACCAGGGTCATGGAGGTTATGAAGAAGGGAATAACTTAACCACAGAAGCAATAAAGGTCAGTAAATATCTTCCACAATTTACAGAGGGTGATCATTTTGATAGTTTTATTCCTATGTTTGAAAGGGCATGTAAACAGTATAATGTTGAACAAGGACTCTCTGTATGCTTCCTAACCCCCCTACTCCATGGTAAATCTGTAACTGCTGTTTCTAAATTGTCTGATACCGACTGTTAAATTATACTACTGTAAGAAATTGTTTATTAGAGTGTTTTAAGTTAACACCTGAAGCTTATAGAAAAAAGTTTTATGAGCACAGACACAAGGCAGATGAAAGTATGCGCGATTATGTTGCTGAGATAAGCACTTATTTCCATAGGAAGGTGAGTGGGTGTCAGGTCACCACTTTTGAAAGGCTGACAGACCTTTTGGTGAGGGAGCAATCCCTTAGCACTTTGCCGGATTTCATGAGGAACTGGTTAGCAGATGGAGAATACAACACTGCAGATGAGTTGGGGAAAAAAGGAGACCTATACCTTGCAATCAGGGCACCACTGCATACAAAAGGGATACCCAGTACTGCACATAGGTCTAGGATAACCCATGGTGGGCAGCTTAAACCACCCCAACAGAGTCTGTCAGTGACAGGGGTAGCCACTAGTTCAGGTACACAGCCAAGATGAAGTCTTGAATGTTTTAAATGTTACCAGTGGGGCCATGTAGCATATAGATGTCCACAGAGGCAAGGTGGGGAACAAATTGAGGGGGAGCCAGCAAGTGGGAAAAACAGAATGCCAGTGCTAAGTTGTCTGCAGACAACAAGGGTACAAAATTACAACACGATGTTATATCCTACCTTAGTAGATCGGAAACAGGCCACTGCTAAGAGAGACACAACCTCTGACCTAACCATTGTGAAGCCTGCAATGGTTAAAGAGGATCACTACTTGCTTGGGAAGTCTACTCCAGTTAGAGCTTTAGGAGGAACCCCCTTTCCAAATGCATTTGGCTGGGGTTCACCTTGACTGGGAGGGTGGAAAAGGAAGCAAGCAAGTAGTTGTGTTTGAGGATATCCCTGCAGATGTCCTGATAGGGAATGGTTTTGATAATGCAGTACCTTGTGTGCATGCAGTTACATGCAATCAGGCTTGGACACAAGCATGTGGGTCTGAGCCTGGAGGGGACCCAGACAGACTGCACACTTGAAGTCAGGACTGGTGAGGTGGTTACTTCAGAGAGGGAGCTACCCTGTAGCAGTAAGACTGAAGGTGAGCCACAGCTGCTGGTGGGTACTGATGTTCCCTTGGAGAGAATGACTGCAAGGGCAGAGGTGAGGAGTAGTACCCAGGCTGATGGTGAAGCACTGCTGTTAGAGGATACCAGACTTCCTTTGGAAGGGGAGCTGGGAAGGGTTACAAAGACAGAGTTGAGACAGGCTCAGCTCTCAGACCCTACATTACATGGCTTGAGGGAGGTAGCCATGGAGGCACCTGATTCTAAAGGAAAAGGGGAATCTGTATACTGGGACAAAGGGTTACTGTATAAAGAATGGACCCCTGAGGAAGGGCTAGCGGGTGAGACAATACAGCAGTTGGCAGTGCCCAGAGCCTACTGTCTGGCACTTTTAGCTATAGCTCATTACATTCCCTTTGCAGGTCATATGGGCATAAAGCACACCAAGAGATGCATTACGCAGAACATTTATTGGCCTGGGATTTCCAGTGAGGTACTGCAGGACATGTGAGCAGTGCCAAAAAGTAGACAAGGTAAGAGACAGGGTCAAAGCTCCTTTAATGCCTTTGTCTGTGATAGAGGAGTCATTTCAGAGGGTAGCTATGGATATTGTGGGGCCTTTGAGTACCCCAAGTTTCACAAGGAAGAAGTATATCCTAGTGGTAACAGAATATGCTACCAGGTACCCTGAGGCAGTGGCCCTGTCCTCCATTGAGGCAGAAATGGTGGCAAATGCTTTGTTAAAGATTTTCAGCATGGTAGGTTTCCCAAAAGAAACACTGACTAGCAGAGATGCCAATTTCATATCAAACCTGCATGCTTGTCTGTGGAAGCACTGTAGGGTGAAGCACATAAAGACCACCTGCTGCCATCCCCAGCCTAATGGTCTGCTGGAGAGGTTAAACTCTACAGTAAAGACCATGCTATGGGCATTTGCAGACCAGTTTAAGAGGGAGTGGGACAAATATTTCCCCTTCTGTTGTTTGCTTACAGAGAGGTGCCCCAAAACTCCACAGGTTTTTCAGCTTTTGAGTTGCTTTATGGGCATAGAGTGAGGGGACCTCTAGATTTGATTCACAATGAGTGGGAGGGTCAGTGTGAATCCCACTAGGAATTTGTTAAGGCATATGTCCTAAACTTCAAGGCCAGACTCAGGGAACCCATGGGCTTGGCCCAGGAGAACCTGACAGGAGCCCAGCAGTGGAAAAAGGTCTGGTATGACAGAAATGCTCTAGCTAACGAGTATGCTGTGGGGCAGCAGGTTATCGTTCTCATTCCTGTCAGACACAACAAGCTGCAGTCAGCTTGGGAGGGACCCTTCAAAGTGGTAAGGAAGATCAGTGCTGTTAACTACATGGTAAAACTGCTAAGCAGAAGGAGAGAGCATAAATTGCATCATGTTAACACCATGAAACCTTACCATGATAGGGGACACACTGGTGATACATTTTGCAGCAGAAGGCAGGAAGATTCTCAGGGGGATCTATAGCTACAGCAAGTCAGCCAGCAAAATCCCAAGTTACTATGGTGGGACCTAGGGTTGCAAGCTAATGATAGTGCTACACTGTAATGGGGTCAGCAATGCAAAGGCAGCTGGAATCTCAAGACAGTGAATTCAGTAATGTATTCCCAGAGAGACTTTATCCCTCTCAAGCAATATTTCTCAATGGTCACTTGAAAAACTAGCTTCAATCTTCGAACGGGGGAGGAAGCGTGATGAAAGGAGATACTGCCAGCACAGCTAGCTGGAATTTTGTAAATAATTATATGTCATTAGTGAATATCAAAATGATTTTTACAAGATGCTTGTGTTACAAAAGTATTAGAACTGTATGTCATGTGTATATCAAAATACTTGTACAGATGTGTGTGTTGAAAAGTTATTTTAGAGTACTGTGGTTGAAATGTAACCACAGTGTGCCCTACTGGAAGAGAACAGAAGTAAACCTGCACTATTGTAACTGTTTAAATATGTATCCTTAACAGAGGAAACTTGAGTGTTAACCTCAGTCCAGCAAACTTTAGAAAAATATCTAAAATTAAATTAATTTATAGGGTCTATATTAGATCACCAAATGCTTAAAAAAGTGAACGGTGATTAATCATCCCTATGTAAGCAAAAGCTTACAATGTCGAAGTGTCAGAACAGTGATTTTTTTCCAAGGGAAAAAAATCGCTGTTCTAACAAAAAATAAATAAATAAAAAACAGTTTCAAACATTACATTAAGTGGGGGGCTTCACCCCCCTACTTAAATATACCAACTACGAGACCGCACTACAGTGCTGCAAACAGCAAAGTACCGAAGTGGCCAAGCAAATTCTTTCCCAGGGAAAGAATTCGCTTAACAGCTGCTTTGATATTTTGTGTTTTAATAGCCGCTTTGATATTTTGTGTTTTCAGCCTTTTATGTTCGACCAAGACGCATTCGAAAGAATGCGTCTTTGTTCTTGTAATATAGATCCACTTTATAGACTATGCACAAAAGAGCTATCTCTCAAGTTTCAATGCTGCTAGAAACACAAAGTCTGTACTAAGACGTTTTCTGTATTGTCATTGGAGTGATCTAATTGCTACTTTTGAAGCATGAAGAATGCAATTGTTTTATGACTTCCAGCATCTTCCAAAGATCTGAGCAAAAGCCTTTGTCTGTATAATTTTACAGGGAGATGCTAAATACTTCCAACTTCTAGAAATGGGGGTTTTGGCCTGGGAACTAGAAGTTAGATTACCAGAAATTACGTCATTCGGCAAGCTATCCCAGCAGTAATATTTTAGATATTAATTTGAGAAGTCTCATAGCGAGACAGAGCGTTCTGTATTCTGTCTTGGACCTGACAACAAAAAGATCCATTCACCCCACATCTGCTTTGCTCTAATGAAGTAAGTTTCTAGGGAACAGTGTAACTCTCTTAGATACAATCAGGAATATAGCAAAGCTTAGTTTATATTTTGTTTTTTCTTTATTTGTGAGAGCCTGTATTGTAATGTTATTTTAAATATTTCCTGTGGTTTTGAGCTCTGATGTCACTGTGAATGTATGTTTAGTACTGTGCTGTTCTTTTATTATTTTGTTATTAAATGTATTTAAACCTTCCATTGTGGCTGATCTGTGTAAAGATATTTAAGTTTTGAGATTACTTGCATATTTATTTGGTGACACTGTGTAGGCCACTCCTAATAGCCTTGCTCTTGGTCAAACTACCATTTGTGTTAATATTAATATTACAGATTAACAGTGGCCACCCTTTGTTAAGGGCCTAAAGTTGCTGCTAAGGAGTGACTGGTGGCAGTAGAAACTACCTTATAGTCTGGGCAGAAGGGATCATAGCTAGTAAACCTCTCCCAGCCTTTTCCAGGTGTGTGTGTGTGTGTGTGTGTGTGTGTGTGTGTGTGTGTGTGTGTGTGTGTGTGTGTAAATCAAACCTCAAAGATTATGTGGGTCAGGTACTTGGGCAGGGACACAAAGCACTGGTTGGACAGAGAGGGTGCTGGAGGTCTTGGCTTGGTCACTCAGCTGAGACCTTAACTCTATAGCTGTCCCAGTGGGGAGTCTTATTGAGGATTTCACTAGAGATAAGGGACGTGCACATGTTGTATTCAAATGTCTCCATAAATGTACTGGATAATCTTGTAGCACTCAAAATTCTTACTAAGAAGCAATAAGGTGATGCTAAGCATACCTCTCAACCTTTCAGTGCAAGAGGTCTGGACAAATCCTGACAAAATGCGGAACAAACCCCCCAAAAATAGGGAAAGATTTTAAATATTGCTCTTATAAATATTGAAAGATGCTAGAGTAACAGGTATTGTGTGAAACATACATTTTCCGAAGGATATGAAGTCTGAAACTCAAATGTATATCATTATTTGGTGACTTCAGTCCTGAGATCATCCCAGTGATTTGCCAGAAAACCACACTTTTTATGAGAAACACACCAACATATGTGGCAAAAATCTGGACAGTTGAGAGGTATGATATTAAGCCTCTCATGTAGGAAAGGAATCATACCTAAACTGTAGTGCTTTTGTCAAAAATTAATAATCTGGTAAGGACAGAGGGAGAAAGAGAGAGACAGGAGACAGAGAGAGAGAAACACAGGGGCAGTATTCACATCAGGACAAATTAGGGTAAATCTCTGACAATAGTACTATTTCTGATTTATTTTGTAATGTGTTTTGATACCCATGATTGTCACACATTTTCCTTCACAAAAACTGTTCCTTTGGTTTGGAGCTCTCACCCATGATAAACTACTATAAGACAATACCTAAGCTACCAAATGTAAACCCGTCATTTCAAAAGTATTAAACTCCATCTCCCTGAAGCATGACTTCACTCCACCCACATTCCTTTACTTAAATATACTAATGCCATGGATTCATAAATGTCAATTAAAAGAAGATGCTCTATGTGAGAAATTGTAATCATGTAGTCAAGTCCCCAAAAATGACACATAGACAAGGAAGGATAACACTCGATAACTGCATTACATAGATAGTGGTCTATGAGTTACATACAACCAACTAGTATTTGACTGTCTATTCTATGTTACAAGGATTCTGAGGGAAAAGTTCCCACTTTGTTAATTGCTCGTCCAAACTACAGTGTCCCTGGGACTGATGTATTGCACAAATGCTTTCTAAGGATAGTGGATGACTCAACAGGCAAACCTATAATGAATGTGAAGGCTAAGTGAGTAGGTTCATAGTTATACACTAGGATAATGACCACCATGGCCTTTATAAGCTTAGATGTGTAATCTATCCCAATTCTGTCCCTATGTATCATGGGAGTTTATTAGGATGGGCTATGTTAGTTATGCTAGTTATGAAGTTTCTACAGGTTATGTAGGGGTGGGGGGATATGCTAGTTTGGGCATTATCATTTGCCTCTGTCTAGACAAGACATGAGGGCCAGACCTTGGGTGAATTTCAGATATCCAATCCATTGGTCAAGGTTGTGATTAAATAGGGTTAGGCTTGGACTCTGCTTCACATGGATGGGGAGCCTATTCCAAAGCATGTGAATCCTTGAGACACATATTGTTCTCACCAGCATGTCTTATTTATGTCACAAGCAAAATTTAAATCCTTGGATCTTGTGGATCTGATGTTGTTCATTTTGCAAATGTGCAAAAGGACCCTCGTGTTGCATCCAACAATATCTTATATACCAGGCATAGAGCACCTCTCAGTAACCTGTAAAAGACAGAATATAGAGATGGGGAGTTAAAGACAGTCCATACAGGGCAATGCGTGTATACCCTGGATTCTCCTGGTAAGGAGCCTTTGTGGATTTTCCAACTGTTGCATGTGTTTCATCAGGCACATGTCGAAGAGGACATTATACTTAATGATGGGTCTAATAACAACCACATAAAGTGGCACTATGACTTCCTTGAACCTTTGCGCCATTACCTTACTTATAAGTTGGGTGTCAGAATGATTTCTTTACTACCTTGGCCACAGGTTGGTCAAAGACCAGATTAATGTCTACATATGTACTTGAATCTCTAACTACCGGGTCAATTCATAGGGGTGTCTTATTGATAGATTAATTAGCCTAGGTGGCAGTTTTCTCTAAAAGCACTATAATGCATTTCTTGCATTGAGTTTTAGTCCATGACTTTGGGACCAGTCATTTGTTTGTGTTAGACTGTCTTTTAAGATGTTTGTGTCATGGGAGGAATCTATGATATCTTCAAATGTTCAGTTATCTGTGAAGTTGGTCAGCAAAAGGCCCTTGAGATTAGCCTTTACTTCTGAGAAGAAGATGTCAAATAGGAGTGGTCCCAGCATGGATCCCTGAAGTACCCACTGGTAACCAGTCTCTTAGTGGAGGCGCTATCACTAATCCTGACTTCCTGGGTCCTGTCTGTAGGCCAGTGGCAATCCATTGAGTTATGTAGGAGTTTATACCCAGGTCAGAGAGATTGTCAACTATACGCAGGTGGGGTATAATATCGAACACCATAGCCAGGTCCAGTTAGGTAGTGTGCACCCTTTTGCCCTCATCCATTGCCTTGGTGAACTGCACAAAGAAGTCTTCTAGGTTTAGTAACCAAGATCTTCCTTTGACAAAGCCAGAATAGGTTGGATTCAGTGCCTGAAGGCTGCCTATGTCTTTGTGATCATTTCCATGATAATCCATTCCATGGCTTTCCATATTAGACTAGTAAATTAATAGGGATGTACTTTCTGGGTTGGTTGATGGTTCACCGTTGTGAAGTGGGATAGCCATTGCAGTCCTCCATTCTAATGGTACAAAGTCTGTTTCATGGCTAAAGTTGAAACATGACTCAAGTGGCCCTGATAGGTCATGTTTCCAGCTATTTAGGAGGCATCTCATGATATTGTCGTGGCCCACTGATGCTGTGTTTTTGGCCTTAGTGAGTGCAGCCAAGTCCTGCTCCCTCTTAATACTTTGGGGGTGGTTATGCTAGTAGAGATTTCATGGAGATAGGTAGGCAGGAGTGGGGGATGAAGTTTGTGCTAAATTTGTCAGCCATCAATTTTGCTATGTTTTTGTGCTCAGTGAAGGTGGCAATATTGGCCACCAGTTCTGCACACTAACATGTGCTGATTTTGATGATTCAGACATAGCTGTAGAAGGCCTTGTGGTTGTCATTAGCCTGTGAGGCTATACTGACCTTGTAATTGGCCTTTTTGGACTTCATTGGTCCACTTAGTTTACTTTATAGTTTAATCAGAAAGCTCCCATCATTATGGGAGCTGCTCTTCTTGATTTTAGCCATGACTATTTAAACATTTAAGTAACCATGTACCCGGAATAGGGCTGTTACAGAGATTAATTTCCCTTGTGCTAGTTAGTGAATTCATATATTCATTTCTTTTAAATTTTTAATTTTAATTTTTTTTATTTTGATTTGTAGCAGCAAGACTCTATGACCCAGTTTACTGCATCTTGTTTCCTGTAAGGTTATAAATACATAATAAAACATAACATCAGAATTAATTGCTGATACACTTAGTGACTTACAGTGGTAAATTCTACAATGAAGGGTTTTAAAGAGCGGTATTGCAAGGATGTATTGATTAATATATTTAAAGATGGCTATCATGATGCAACACCATGTGTTTTCAGTATCCTATGTCATACTCTTTTTGAAGAAGCATTTTAGAAACTCAGAAAGTTCTTGGTTCTCACTTTGTAAACTAGCAAATGACTTATTCATAGACAGGAACTGTATGCACCTTTCCTGACTTTATTAGATAGTGCATTTAATGGACTGATTATGCATGTTTAAGTAGTTCAGTGAATACAAAGAAGCGTAATTATGTCTTGAGTTTCTAGGAAATAGAGAAACTACCATAATCTGCTGTAATGAAATTAAAATGTTTTTATCCAGACTGTCAAAAGATGGCACCATACCTTGGGTTCAGTAGTCAGCTGATACCTATGCCAGTCATTGATGTCCCAAATGAGTGGATAGCCAAGGAACTTGGAGTGGAGATCCACTGGCAGAATATAGCAATAGCTACCAATATGTGATTATTGTGTACTGTGTGATGTCAAAAGCCAAATACCTAATGCTGCAGTTCTTCACAGCTATATCCAATGTTTAAAGTAGAACAGTTAAGAAATTCAATGTACTGCTCTTAAGCTGATGGGTTAGTGGTGGAAAATTTTAATAAAGCCCTGGATTCTATGCTAAGGAAAGCAATACAATAAGAAGGCAAGAAACAAACATTATCTAGAGCATTAAATGTTTGAAAATATGTTACTAAAATGATAGTCAGCAAAAAAGTTAAATTACCAGTTCGTGTATTACACCTATTTGTGATGAAATTCATGAGTAACAAGGACTGACATTCCAAAAATTGTATCAAACCATGGAAAAATCCATGAAGTGCAAGGAAAGGGCATGTTATATAGTCTGCGCCCTGGAATATGTTGCCAAGAACTTACAGTGAAAAAAAAAACAAAAAAGGTCTCACCTGAAACATGTATCATAAGAGCGACGCTAAAAACACTGTGGCGCATCATAAAATTCCAGAGAGACCATTGATTTGCTTGAAGAATTCTGAGGTAATCAGACTAGGAGATACAGTTTCATTATCTGTAAGCACACTGAAGTCATCCTTGTTTTTCATGCCATGGTCTACATGATATTGTCATGTCTGATAATGGTCTGCAGTTTGGTAGTCAACAACTGTGTTTTCTCACTAACTGGGAATTTTAGTGCAAAATGACTTTACCAAAGTATCAGTACTACACCACTTGAATTAATCAATTAGTCTGCCTCTAGTTATCTGCATTAGTAGACATGTTTTTGGATGAAACTGATGCCATCACATGGAAGCAAAATTTCAGATAATTTTGTGGACTCTACAGATTCTGCAAATTCTGATACACATCCTAGAATCAATAGCTGAGATATGATTGTCAAGGAGGCATTGCTGAGACTCATGAAAACTGATTCATCATTATGAGTTTGGTTGTTTTGTGCACCATTTCACATAGTTTGTGAACCTTAGTTTTGAAGTTACTTCATTCTGACTTTCTGCAGTGCATCATTAATTTACCCAGTAATTTTCATTTTAGCTTTTCATTGATTTATAGCATTAGAATTAATCCTTGGCTTCTCCTGACTTAGCTACACTATTAGCCAGTTTTGGAATGACACTGAGACAGCACATGGATGCAGTCTTTTTCTGATTGTTTGGCAGACTTAACAGATTCTATACATTTTGGATGATCTGGATTCTGGATTGTTTGGTGTTTTTTTCTGTGGTAGTACCATGCACCATTTGGCAATAATTCAGACACCTTATTTTTGAATACGTGCAGATGTATATCACTGTTATCACTGCTGCAGTAGCAGGGCTCCTCCAATGGGCTCAAACTGTTGTCAGCTCAAGCTGAGCTGCCTAAAGGAAAGGTCTGAGTTCTTAGCCCTGCAGAGCTTTCCTGCCACAGAAGGGAATGTTCCTTCTACAAGCTTAAGAGGATCAACAGTCGGGTCAATCTCTTCCCTTGCTTTGCAGATAAATTCACTTCAGGGAAAAAACTTCCACACTTTTTAAAGAAAATAATCTTTACTTTTATTATTAACAGTTACTTTTATCTATAAAAAAAGTAAAAGAACAAGTTTAATAGACTAACTTCTGCGCTTTTACACAGATTCATACTTTGCAGTAACTTTTTTTACTTTTAGAAACAAAGTTGTTTAAAGTTATTTCAAACTATTTTTTCTAGGGGGAGATTATGTTTAATTTACTTTTGGAAGTGGGTGTTACTATATTAATTGCTTTTTACTATGTGTTTTTGGGGAAAGTCATTTTTTTATATTTATCTGTTTTACTGAGTGTTTTTGCTAAGCCTACCAGGGAATCTCACATCACTATCGGTTCCTTGGTCCTACCTTCTTCCTGCCAAGAAAGAAGAAGAAAATCACTACACATCCTTTGCCAATCCTGCAGGCTTTTAAACTGCCTCACTGCAAGTGACTCAGGAGTGGCCAGAACTCATTCCACAGACCACTCATCTTTTTCCTTGAATCCTTCTTGTGTAGTCCCTGCAGCCACAATAGACCAAGGATTAGATATACCCTCTGTGTCTGTTGGGGTGTCCTTAGAGAGCAAGGGAGAGCCAGTGTTGTCAGTCTTGGAAGAAACAAAAAACTGAAACCTGTGCCTTCTCTTGTCTCGGTTACACTGAATAGGAGCAAATTAATGGAGCTAGTTTTAGGTTTGCTATGAGCTCTGGACCTCTCTAGTATGGCTGTTTATGATAAAAGACAAACGTGATCATTTTCTAAAGTGATTCATGTTTTAGAACCTCATGATGATGATACGAGGACATATTAAGTGGTTTATCTTCAGAATTCAGATTTTGATCCTGAGGAGAGTGCGGCCTCTGTCAGTCTCTTTGAAATAATCTTTTTCTCTGAGGCTGTTTTAGAATTAATCAGTTCTCCCAGTGGGGAAAAAAGAAGTTATGTACTCACCATAATGTTGCCTGTGTGTTGTCCATCTTGCCTTCTTTCTTAACTGGTTGGGTGCAGAATCGATCTTTGGTTCCAACTCGACCTTATACAATGCTCAAGGTCTTCCAGTAGCTTGTGGCTGTAACCCTATCCCATCATGCCCTAGGAAAGCTCTCCAGATCTTGTTTGCTGATATAATAATAGGTACCAATAAAACTATCAAAAAACCTATAGAGCAATGAAGAAAGTCTGAGAACCTTTAATTCCAGTTGTAATCGCTCTGTCCTCCAAGAGCCAAAGGCTGGGGGAAGGAGGGTGGGATGTAAGAATGAAGGCGAGATGGACAACACACATGGAACATTATGGTGAGTACATATGTGATGTTGTCCTATCTCGCCTTCATTCTTAACTGGTTGGGACAGCATCCCTAGCACCATATTTCTTGGGTGGCTTACAGGAGAATAATCTTCAGAACAGTGAACCCAAAAGAGGCCCTGTTCCTGGACGTCAAATCCACTTTATAATGAGTGATAAAGGTAAGAGGCCTTGTCTATGTTGCTGCAGCACAAATGGTATCAATTGACAGTCTCGCCCAAAAGGCAGAAGAGGTTGTAGAATGACCTTTAACTTTTTCGGGGAGTTCTTTGTTTTGAGATTTGTAAGTAAAAGTAATACAATCTGATAGCCATTTTGAAAATGTGACTTTTGATACAGGAGCTCCTTTCTTGTAGTCTGCAAATGATACAAATAATTGATCAGATTTTCTGAAGTCCTTTGTCCTATGTAAGTAGAAGCATAATTGCCTATATACATCCAGTTGGTGCAGCATATATTCTGCCTTGTTGCCATAGTTGGGGGAAAAAAAACTGGTAGGTCTATAGATTAGTTCAAATTAGATTCTGAGCATACTTTGGGTAGAAAGGATGGATTTGTTCCTAGAGAAACTCTGTCTTTGTGGGAAAGCATGTAGCAGGGCTTTATTGACAAATGCTTGTAGCTCTGAAACTCTTCTAGCAGAAGTGATGGCTATCAAAAGGACTGTCTTCCAAGTTAAACCCTTTAGATCACAGGATAATGCAGGTTCAAAAGGGGAAAAAATCAAATGGGATAAGACAAAATTTAGGTCCCATGGTGCTGGAGGGACTTTAATGGGTGGTCTTAATAAAATAGTGCCCTTAAGAAAAACCTTGCAAAGTCTGTGTGGCATCACATTTGGCCCCGATTCACTTATGTGGAAATTAGAAATCACTGCTAATTGAACTTGAGTACTAGCTGCAGCTGCTCCCTCATTAAATAGCTTTGCCAAGAATTCAAGAATAGAAGGTATAGGAGCAGAGAAGGGATCAATGCGGTTATTCAAGGCCCAAAAAAAATGTTTTCCATTTGCTGGCATATAACTTCCTCACTGAAGCCTTATGAGAGGAGATCAAGATATGCTTCACTGATGGAGAAAGGTTCGGAAGCCTGGCTATGTTTGAAATCGGAGCAGCCAAGCTGTCAGTTTGAGGGTTTGAAGGGAGGGGTGGAGCATCCATGATGCATGAGTCAGACGGTCCAGAAGTGGGTCCAGAATCCACGGCTTCTGCTGAAGATGAGGCCAAAGAAAGGGGAACCAGATTTGACAAAGCCAGTAAGGGGTGATGAGAATCAAATTCTTTCCCAAGGAAATGGCTTCCTGAAGAACTTTGGGTATCAACGGAAAGGGAGGAAAGGTGTAGAAGAGACCCAAGTGCCAATTGTGTACAAGTGCATCCCTTGGTGACTCCTCCAGAGGGGGGATAAGGGCAAAATATATGCTGCCTTTGACATACATGAATGGGGCAAAAAGGTCGCAGCAAGGCTGGCCCCATTTCTGGAAAATCATTTCCGCTACTTCTTGTTTTAGGAACCACTCATGAGGCATCAGAATCACTCTGCTGAGTTTGTTTGCTATCACATTGGATTTCCCTGGGATGTGTATTGCTATCAGAAAGCATTGGGAGGAGGTCACCCACTGCCATATTGTGAGGGCCTCTTGAAAAAGGGAGTAAGACCTGGTCCCTCCTTGTTTGTTTATGTACCACACAACTGACATGTTGTTAATTTGTATTGCAATAGTTCCTAGTGGAAGAAAGTCTTGGAATGCTTGCAACACTAGAAGCACCACTCTCAACTGTAGGACATTGATTTGCAAATGAGCCTCATGATCCTGCCAAGTGCCTTGGACTGTCTTTCCCAGATAATGTCACCCCACCTGGGAAGTGTCTGTCACTGTAGTTAAGGGTTGTGGAAGAACAAAGGGTCATCCTAATGTCACATGAGTGGAGTGAAGCCATCAATGAACATCTTTCTTGCAAGATTCTGTTATCAAAGTTTGGTGGGACATGGGTAGGTCCTGCATGGACTACTGGCTGAAGAGTAACCACTGCAGGATTCTCATATGCAAATGTGCTAATGGAATTTATTGTATTGCTGCTGTCATGGACCCCAAGATTTTCAGAAATGTTCTCGCTGGTGCTTTCTTCTTGGAAAGTAGGATGTTGACTTGGTGCCGTAGGACTTGAACTCTTTTGGGGGGAAGTTTTGCCATAATTTTTGTTGTATCTAGATCTTTTCCTATAAAAAATGATATGCTGAGATGGCAACAAGGCAGATTTTTCATAATTTATTGTGATTCCTAGATAAGAGCAGAGCTGTGAGGTGGCGTCTCTTGCTTTTATTAGTAGATGCTCAGTGGTGGTGGTTAGGAGCCAGTCGTCTAAGTATGGAAATCCTAGGCATCTCAAGTGAGCTGTGACCACTGCCATACACTTGGTGAACATTATGGGGGCTGTAGTGAGACCAAAGGGCAGAGCTCGAAACTCATAGTGACTGGCTCCCAGCCAAAAGCACAAAAGACTCCTGGATTGCCTGTCCATTCTTATGTGGTAGTACGCATCCTGGAGGTCTATAGAGCACATCCAATCATCTTATCCCAGAAAAGGGAGCATTAACTGCAGTGTTACCATCTGGAACTTTAATTTTTTTACTGATTTGTTTAATTTGCTGTGATCCAGAATGGGTCCTCAGTCCCCTGTTTTCTTTGGAACTAAAAAGAACCTTGAATAAGTTCTGGATCCTATATGGTCTGCAGGGACTGTGTTTGGGATGGGGAAAAAAAGGGTATGGAGTAGCCTCTGGATACGATGCTTTGTACCCATTTGTCTTTTGCTATTTTTAACCAGGCTTCTGCGTACAAAGATAAGCAACCCTCGACTGCCTTCAGAGATGGACCGATGGGCCTCCTTTCAGGATCACTGAAAGGGCTTACTGTGGAATGATTCCCTGTCACCCTGATTTTGCAGACCCCCTCTGCCACATGGATGATGTCTTCCATTAGTGCTTCTCACTCTGCCCCTGGGGGAAGAATCACCATGTGTGGCATGAAAAGCTCTCTGGGATTTTCAGAACCATATTTTTCCTCACTTTTGACCTTTTGGGTAAGGTCTACAAGGTAGGGAAAAATCGAATCCTATGGCAGAGAGAGTTTCTCCTTCTTGTTCACACCTGGTTAGTGTGTTTTTGACTTTTGGCCCGAACAAGGCCGAGCCATCAAAAGGGGCATTGATAAAGGAAGATTTGAAGGGCTCCACAAAGTCACACAAACACATCCAGGAATGTCTCCTTGGGGAAATTCCTGAACCCACCACCCTATTCACTCCATCTGTTACATAAGAAATGAGCATCATGGAGGAGTTGACCACTGAGTTTAAGGTGGATAGCTGAGAGAAAACCTTTTTCTGAAACCCTTCAGCTACTGAACCTTGGAGTGTATCTCCTAGCTCCTTCAGGAGATCTCTCTGAAATCTGGTAAAGTGGGTGAGATAATTCAGTGATCTGAGTGCAAAGGTCACTGAAGAGAATGTGCACTTTCCATATCTGTCCATTATATGAGACTTCTTGTTCGTCAGATGGACAGACGAGGATGTCTCTGAAATTTTCTTTTTGGTGGCTGCCACCACCACCATAGCATCTACTGGAACACCTTTTGTAAGAAAACTCTTTTCTGAAGGGGATGTTATGACCTTATTTGGCCTCTGGGGAACAGGTTCAACTGAGTCTGGAGACTCCCATGCTTTTTGACAAACTAGGTCCATCAGTTCATCGAAAAGTGGAGACAGCCAAGTGGTGGAAGGGCAAGACCCAAAAGCCTTCAGGTATACAGACTCCTCCTCAGAAGGGTTGATGGGCTTCCA
>NC_056744.1:228611806-228614306 GCF_019279795.1 Protopterus annectens
TATTCTCATTTGGAAAAAAATATATATTTTAAACTCAGACGAACAGAATATAAAAGCTGAAAAAAAAGAACAGATATCCATATACTAAATATGCAATCAATATGGTTAAATTGTTCAATAGTTTGTATGATTAGGTTAGTACTCTGGAAGTTTTTTAAACATATTTATTCAAGTTTCCAAATAATTTACTTCAATGTATTCACAACAGTATATATACAATATTCTCATTCCAAATGCAATATATCATATTTAGCCACAATCAAAGTTTATAATCGTAAATCAAAACATTTATGTAGTCTCACTTTATAAACATTCAAATTATTTACACTATTTACATATTTACATTAAGAATATATTCAATTTATCAAGTCTGATTTAGTTTATGGTACTATTTGAAACATTCTGTTGAACTGCGTTTGTCTAAATCTTGCTTCATTTATGTTCAAACTGTGTGTATGAAATAGTCCCTGGGATTCAGTAAGGTTCCATGCAGGAATAGTTTAGGAGCAGCATGACAGCACTCCTTGCATAGTAATGAAGGTGCGCTGCTTCTGCTCCTAAACGGACATGGAACATGGACGAGTGCAGGGGGTGTGTCTGAGAGCAGAGGTCTCACAATACACATGCCCCTGCACCCAGGAAGTGCCATTTGGCAATAACAATAAGCAAGAAAACTCATAGGAGGTTGCATACCTCCCAACTGTACAAATCATAGCATAATGTCCACACATTTGTTTCCATACAGTTGGCCTGTACCCCAGATGTACCCTGAAATCATGGGATGATGTCAGGAATGAAGCCATGAAATAATGGCATACATATGACTGTCATACACCAAAGCCATAAGAATACTTATATTAAAACCAATCCTGCTACTCTAGCAACTGTCCCAAGTTTATAAGAGCAATAATTAAAATATGTCCGTAGTTGGACCTCATGTTGTCAAGCTTTGTCCAAATAATGTGCATTAAGAGGTTGAGAGGTATGGGGGGTTGCTAGGATGTCTGCAAATGTGCAGATGCATGCAGGAATCCACAGCAATAATGGAAACCTGTTCCTTCCAAGAGAAAATAGCAGCAGAATTTTTTTTTTATCAAACAGATTAAATTTAATCGTAGGTGCGCAGGTTTGCCCATTGCTTAGCTACACATACTGTAGCTTAAATGACGCACGAAGATAAATATCAAGATACATGCAAATGAAGCAGTACTGCGATAGTGTAGTGTTCAGAGTGTTCACCTTGTGAGCAGTCATTGCCAGTTTGATTCTCACCATAGTAAATTCCATTTTCCATGTCAAATCACTTTATGAACAATTTTTTTGTTGTATAACCTACTAAATAACATATATTTGTAAAGTGGAGTACTGCATTAAATGCAGATGTGAGGTGTCCTTGTAATAATGTTGTAAAATCCACAGATAAACACAAGTGCCCCATACAGTATATGTACACATGAATCAGGTATACAAATCGAAGGTATAATGTGTAATGAATGATAAATCCAAAGAGTGTCCAAATCCACCACCTTCCCAAGAGCCATGTTACATTTCCTTCTAAATTAGTGCGGGGGTAAGCGGGAGTAAGCACTTGTAAGCAGTAATAAGTGGGTATAAGCCTGTTTGCATGGGGGTAAGCAATGCTCACCCAGGTTAAGCAATATTGAAGCTAACTCTCTGTAAGCATATTTAACCGAAAGTTAGCATTGCTTCTCATCACACAAACCCATGCACACCTGCTTACAATTGCTTAAAAGTGCCTTAATCACTCTGTATCCAACAGCCGCTGTTCTGCCCAGCAACAAAATAAACAGCCCTTGCAGGTCTTGAACACAGGACCATGTACACTATAGTCAGAGTAATTAACCAGTAAGCAAACAGAACAATGCATAAGATTGAGGTATCACCAAACAAATCCTCAGTATAGGAAAATCAAAATTTACATGTGAAAGGAATCTATATACAGTTTTATGTTGTATAACCTACTACATAACATAAATATGTGAACTGGATTACTGCATTAAGTCCAGATATGAGGTGTCATTGTAATAAAGTGTTGAAATCCCCCAATAAACACAAGGACCCCATACAGTGTACGTACACATGAATCATGGATACCAAACACATATATAATATGTAATGCATGATAAATCAATGCCAAACAGCAAACAGTGTGCAAATGAAAAATTAAGCAACGTTAAGCATTGCACACCCCTGCTTACTAGGTGTAAGCAATGTGTAGGCCAGCTAAATCAGTTTGCCCATTGGTATACCCCTTTAAACAATGCCAACCTTAGGTAAGCAGGTTTACCCATAGGTTAGCATTTTCAAAACCATCCAAGCATGGCAAAGTGTGGGAAATTGGGCCTATTTAAATCCCACAGGCAGGAATACATCTCATAACTGATTGCAGCTTCCTCCTGTAGGTATTATGACTGGTGTGGGTGAAGGATCATGCTACCGGGCACAGTGCTTGGGGCATCCAGGAGTCCAAAGTCATGGC
>NC_056744.1:228621806-228631806 GCF_019279795.1 Protopterus annectens
GGCAGAACAGTGCAGCTGTGCAGAGGGGAGAGTTAGAGAGTGTGGATTTGATGTCTGAATGCACCTCATATGTGTATATATATATATATATATATATATATATATATATATATATATATATATATATATATATATATATACATGTATGTCTACAACTATAAAGACACCTATATGTGTATACATATATATATATATATATATATATATATATATATATATATATATACACATACACATGTATGTCTACAGCTATAAAGACACCTATATGTGTGTGTGTGTGTATATATATATATATATATATATATATATATATATATATATATACAACTAATAATATATATATATATATATATATATATATGCACATATATAGAGATGTATATGTATATGTGTATGTCTACATATATACAAACACACACACACACACACACACACACACACACACACACACACACACACACACACACACACACACACACACACACACACACACACACACACACACACACACACACACACACACACACACACACACACACACACACATATACATAAATGCATGTCCCCTACTTTTGCATGACAGTGCTGCATGATATGTGTGAGGGGACATCACACATATCAATACACACACATATACATATATATATATATATATATATATATATATATATATATATATATATATATATATATATACAGCAGTAAGTGTGTGCAAAATGGATGGTTATGTCAGGTATGAACCCCATGTTGGGAACACATTGCTCTTGTTTGTGAAGGTGGGATTGGGAATTTGGGGAAGGACAGCAGGTATATTTGTGGCTTTGGGTTGGGTTGGAAGATAGAGAACACAGCCTAGAGGGGCGGAATATGACACATGTGGTGGGTAAATACCCTGGATGGGGAGTGTCTTCTGTGATGTGGTAGCTCCATGAGACCCATATGGAAACAATAGGACCAAGATCCCCACCCATGGGCAGTCACAACATCAGCTTCATGGCCCTGAAGGTGCCTGGGCTGGAGGCTGAGCAGGAGAAGCATGTGGACCCTGTGAGTGTGTACTGAGGGCCTCAAATTACTGTAGCACATCCCCCAAGTCTCTGTGGAGCTCCCTATGCACCAGACCCTGGACCTGACCTCGGGTGACAGAATCATGTCTGTTTGTGCTCCCAGGGTGTGTGAACACCATCCCCTGAGGTGGTTTTACCTGAAGGTAGTGCAGGACCAGTAGATTAGTAGGCCCCAGGGTGGGTCTCACATGTGATGTGGCATTGTTACATGGTCAGATAAGGTGGGAGAGGTGCTTCTGCTGGCAACTCTTCCCTAAACATGGTATTGTGTCACTGTTATAGAACATATGTAGGTAGTAATAGTGCACACATTCCCAGATCATGTCCTACCGCATGCATAGATATCCCCATTACAAAACAACAAATGTGCAGCAATCACATAGCAAACAGAACACATGCATATATGGACCATAGTGGCCCTTACAATGGCATGCAGGTGACATTGTCCATAACAGGCCACCAATGATAGTGTCTCCACAGTGAACATGACTACAAAAACATAGCACAAAGTGTTGTACAATACGATATATGTCCCAATGGTAGGTATTCTGTAGACATACCTGTTGAGTTGTATGTTCAGATTGTTGTTGTAGATATAGTGGAGGGGAGACAGAGATGTGTATTATAAACTATGATAACCTTGCTGTATGAGGTCCTCAGACCTGTTTCCATCTTTATGTCTTTCAGGCAAGATGTCCAGGGAGAGGCTACCCATTTATACAGCGGAAGAGAATGATGTCATCATCTCACACCTGGTGCAGTACTACCAGGTGTTGTTCAGCCAAACAGCCCATTATCAGCAGGACAATCTTATCCACAGGGTAAATGATGTGCAGGTCCGACATCGATGTACAGACCTACTTCGCCATGCCCGTTGGCGTGCTACTGCAGTCATGGAGGACCAGCTTGCAGCAGGGGGCATTATGCCATCCAGCCCCCGATACATGTTGAGGAGCTCCTTGCCAGCCTCGGGGCACCTGCCCTCCCGCAAAAACAACACTTAGTGGAGAGCATAGTACAGGTGGATGATACCCACACAATGGCAGAGGAGCATGCAGGTAAGGCCACAGGGAACATCAGTAGACCACTGTTGCATATCTATCTGCATCTGTACAGTTAGGTCATTCATATGTGAGATGACATATATATCCATAGTCTGTTGCTGAGTAGTAGTAATAAACAGATGTGCATAATCTGTAGTATTGTGGCCTTGTACTGTTGATGTACTGTAATGCTGCACCCTCCCTCTACCAATGCCACAGCTGTGGCTACTAACATCACTTCTCTCACACACTTATGTAAGTCCCTCTTGTATACCTCCAGGGCAGCAGACTGTAGTTGGTGAGTATGGTGTTTTTTCAGGTTTGCCAATACACCAGTCATGTTATGGCCATGGTATATTCCATGCACACATTTAACACACCTATCCATAATGCATGCCGTACATGTTCATGTATTGTTGCTGTTAACTACACTGCATCACAGTGGTCACCATGATGGTGTATCTGAAGGGTATGTCAGACTCCTGCAATATGACTAACATCCTGTCATTGCAAAATGCATTCACAGAGATGCACATAATGGTGGGACAAATGGCCTACAGTAGGGACATGTGTGAAACATCACCCTTATACAGTGTTACAACAGTGTATATACCAGTATTACAATGGCAACTGTTACAGATCTACACTACAGCATATCACAATACTGCAATCCACAACCCTTACAACCTGCAATGTGGGCCTAACATCAGCAATGAGTGTGTAATATGGAATTGTATATTATGACAGCAAATATGGGGAATACATACTTTCACTGGAAGCATATGTGTGCACACACTCCAGATAAAATATAGTGGAAGCAGCTGTTGAGGTACTGACCGCATGAATTCTTCATGAGCATGCACCTTCCAGCAAGTACATGTCCCCAATGTCACACCAAGAAATGGTCTGCTGTCCAAGATGTTTGGCCATCAAATGTGCCCACTTACCTGTAACAGAGGCAGCCGTGGCTTGCACATATCTTACATGCCATGGCGTGGACCCCATACCCAAAAGGTAGTACCCAGGAGTTGGACATGTAGTCATACCTCACCATTGCATATACCATGGCAAACAGTGCAAACAGTCATGTATGTGGCGAGAATGTATAGGACAGGAATAATGTAGGAAATAAATAGATGGCCATCCAAGACAGATGATGTCACATGTAGCAAACCAGTCATGCAGGCTGCCTAGTAACATGCCAGAGCACTGAGGGAGTTGCAGGAATGTCTGGCAAGTACTAGTTGTGCAGTACCCATGTCTGCAATTGCCTGGACTCTGCATACATGTGGCCCATGGGTTAGGGTAATCAGATGGGACAGTTGTACCACAGGAAACATCAGCCAGGCCTCTCTACAGGTAGCATATGCATAACAGAAAAGGTCCCCAAAAGGCATGCGTTGCAATGTGTACTGGTGTACCAAGATCACGTTGGAAACCTACAGACAGTATTGAGTAAGATACATGTGCTGCACAACCAGCACCTCCCCCTGCCTCAGTCCCACCATCACCATCTGTACCTTGCCAGTGCTAGTGTACACCTGTATGTTTGCCATTTATTAGCTGGGATTAGGCTGCTACACATGTTGTTCAGTGTTTGGGACACTGCAAACTGACACATGTATAGGCCATAGTTGTCAAGCATCTGCAAAAAGGCTGAAGGTGGGGAGGGGGTGTCATCATGACACAACAGTGCACTGCAGCAGGGATCCAAAGGATGCTACAAATGGCTGTATCTTCACATAGTCAGGGTCAGGAACTGTGGCAGACATAACCCTGACTCCACAGCAATAGTGATGGCAGTGTGTGAACTCCAAGGGATGTGCACACGAGTTGACCTTGCAAGCATGCAGAGTTGGATGACGTGTAGGCCAGACTGACCAAATACTGGCAAATGCAGATGGCCCATGCTAGTATACCCCTGCCAGGAATAGTGACCGCTGTAGTACACATAACAGTAGGTGCAACAAGCCATCATGAAAAGGGCGTGCACACATATGCACCCACAAAGTGTATGCATCTCAATCAGCATCAGCACAACTAACAAATTTGTTTGACACTGCATTTGATTGTACAGGTCATATGCCACATATCAGGTTCATGTAATGTTAACATATGCAGTAATGTGGTCTCATGGCATATCAAGGAAGAGGGCGTCATATTAATAAGGGTGTGAACACTCCCCATAGCCAATGTAAGGTTTGATGGTTGTCAGTGTTATTGTATCGTATTGGCCATGCATGTGCCACTGATGATGACATCTGTAAATCAGACATCAGGCATTCACAAATGACATCTGTTCACATATCATCCCAGGTATGTGTCGGACAAACACATAGGGGCTGTGAGTAGTAGAACAGACATAACTGACACAGTAATACACATTCAGCAATGGTGTGTACACCTGTGAGGTATGGTACACAGTACATGCCAGGGTGCCGAACAGGTGCACAGTAATACTGTGTACATTGGTGCAGTGTGTTCCAGGGGAAGGGGCATCACCTACTAACACAGCCCATGCATCACCTACATGTATATTGTTGCTAGCATGGATTGACTATAGCTGCACTCAATGCTGTTGAGTGCCAAATGTCATGCATGTTGACAGATGGGTAATGGGAGGTCTGTGTGTAATATCTTCGTGCAACCTCACCTATAAGTGAGTGTGTGGGGTGGGGTGGGGGTTATTTTGTCTGTAAGTGCAATCTGGTGGAGTGGAGGGGACTGATGTATGTAGGATGTGTGTGTGTTTGTGTGTGTGTCCATGTATGCACATGTGTGATTGTGTGGTTACTCATACCTCTAGACTTCCCTTTGAAGTTGTGCAGGACATGGACATGGACAGACACATGAGACACCAGGAATACATGTCTGACATGTAATCTCAGGACAGCTGATAGTATAATAAGGTCTGTAACATGGAACATGCATTGGGAGGGAAACTAGACACCAGGTATACTGTTATAATTGCAATCAGCAGAAAGGTGAAAGAATACCCACATATGCAGCACTACAGATGCATTGGGAAATTACTAGACAACACCAGTGAGTGTTTCCAAATATTACTGTTGTCCACATACATTAATAGAGCAACAGATCTTGCATCTACTATGCAATTGTATATATGACACTCCAGTGCATGACATTATTGAGTGACTATAGTATGAGGGGCCATGCTCACAATGTCTGGACAAACCCATGGTGAACACTGGATGACAGCAGTGAGTCATTGTAAAACCGACTCCAATCAAGTCAAAGAGGTAATGGAGTAACAGGTCATGTTTTTTGATCACTTGTCTAGGCAATTAGAAGAATGATACATCAATGATTGGTATTAATGAGTGTAAGTTTCCAAGTGTGATGCGGGATGGGGACCCTAATAGAATAAAGAACCGAGTACTGCTCAGTAGGAGAATCCACATAGTTTATTAACTTAAAGTGCTTTTCATTTGCACTCAAGGCAAACTTCATCAGAAGTGAATACAAACAAGTTCTCGTGACATTTAAATATTCCAATGAGAGTAATGTGCTCAGATGACAAATCACAGCACAGTCATATAACCCACATCTGCTTAAAAGTTAATACAAATTTGAAAGGATGTAGAAGTCTACATTTAAAGACATGTGTATCATTTATGAACACCAGTATGCAATTTCAAAAGTTAAATTAGAAAACGCTTTGGCCAAACATATCCATTTATGTCAAGATCACAAATTTAAATACATGGCCATAGATCAAGTTTCTCAACCGTTATGAGGTGGCCCAGGTCCCCTCCACCTAGAGGAACTTGAACTGGCTTGGCAAATCAGACAAAATGCTTATAGGTTCCCTGGGCATAATGACACTTGCTCAATTAGTTGCATTTTGAAACTTAAGAGCTTAGAGAGATGAATTAATGTAAAGAATGTTTTTTTAAAAGTAAATGGATTTGCATAAGTAGTTATAATATTGCACAAAAATAAATAATAATTTTTTTCTAACTTAGTGTATATTATATACATTTGGACTAGCATTGTCACATTAAGTGAGGTGCAATATTAGCACCTTTCAAATAACAAGTTTAGATGTACCTGTCAGATGGCAAGAATAGAATTTACACATATATTACTTATTTACATTCTTATACATTTTTAAAATATTTTTTTAACAGTTCAAGCTTGATATGAGTGCTTTATAAGTTCTTAAAGGACATACAATACACCTGTCTTTAAATGTATACTTTTACATCCTTGCAAATTTGTATTAACGTTTAAGCATATGTTGTGGGGTATATGACTGTGCTGTGATTTGTCATCTGAGCACGTTACTCTCATTGGAACATTAAATGTCATGAGAACTTGTTTGTATTCACTTCTGATGAAGTTTGCCTTGAGAGCAAATGAAAAGCGCTTTAAGTTAATAAACTATGTGGATTCTCCTACTGAGCAGTGCCTAGTTCTTTGTTTTCCCAAGTTTGGTTTGTGCTAGTGAAGTTAACCTAATAGAATAAACTTGGGACAGTCTGTAAACTCAGGGACAGGTAAGTATTATTGTGGAATGTCAGTGTGTGTGTGTGTGTGTGTGTGTGTGTGTGTGTGTGTGTGTGTGTGTGTGTGTGTGTGTGTGTGTACTGTTAAGCAATGACATACAGGTCTTAAAGTGCATTTCTTGTTTCCCCCTCACAGGTGGTGAGGGGAGTCAGGGTCCCTCCTGCAGGCAATCTGATGTTGGTGTCCATACAGACACTGAAAATGATGATAGGTGTGTTGAGGCACAGGCGGAGTTGTCAGAGGCCAAACCTGTGCCATCGTTTGACATCCCCCTGTTATCCACCCCATCCCTGCACACAGTCACATTGCCTATAAATACCCCATCACCAGTGGCCATAGCAGAGGGACAGTTGGCGGTTGGTGGCAGTGCACTGGGCAGTGTGGTATATATGGCTGCTGTGTCTGGACACAGCAGCCATAGCTGGATGTCCGGCAGGGTACCACATAGGCAGATGCACAGGGGTGCTCATTGGAGGGCTGCTGGTCATCGTGTCCTTGCAGAAGAGCAACATCTGGTACCACCAGATGCATGCTTCAGGCTGTCATGAAGATGCGGGCATGTATGGAATGGTACAACAGGCAGGGTCTGAGGCTGTAGAGGGCTACTCTTTCAGCTGTAACTGACAACATCCGTGATCTTGCAGGTGCCCTCCATTATTTTATACAGGTCATGGATAGACGGTGGGGTGAGATGGTTCGACTCATCGACCGTGGATTGTCCGTGCTAGAGCATGTGGTGGGAGTGGTTTGATGGCCATGTGGATGTAGGCCAGCAACACCAACAGCTGGAGGTTGACATGGACATGAAAGGACAACAAGCCACTCCCGTAGTGGCAGTACCAGCCCCAGCACTGCAGGGGGGGTGCTGTCCACACCACGCCACAGCAGGCCACATGCACATGGCTCTGGAAAGTTTCAGGAGGGACCTGGTTCTAGTGGACATATGTCATCATCAGGGGAGTGCACCATATCGTGGATTGTACCCGGACATGCTCATGAAACCGTCGGCAGGCACAGTTTTTTTGTCCATGGCTGGAGGCTGTGAATTACACACCCTGCCAGGTGTGGTCTGCAGCTGTCCAACAATCACCTGTATTGGGCAGCTACATGGCAGAACTGTGTGCATGCATATTCACACACAATACAAACACACCTAGGGCAACCCTATACTTACACACACCACATCATCACAGCCATATCAGTGATTAAAACCCCTAACTCACACACATGGTGTCAAATGTATGGCCCAGCCAAGGTGTCTGGCAAACCAACAACACACCCTGTGCATATGATTATATCTGTGCCACATCCCTAGCATCCATAACATCAATGCAGGGACAGGCTAATATGGTTCTGATGCACACAATGACTGTACTACAGTGTACTAATGCACTGCTGTGTAACATGTTGCCAGCAGTAACATTTAATGCTTACATGTCAGGAAGTGTAGCTGTCCAGCCATGATGCATTATAGATGTTATTAACATTGAGTGATTGTGGTCTCCATAATGTTATCCGTTTATGTTGTAGGTGTCCATGTGTCAGCAGGAGTCTGCTGTCATACCTCACAAGAGGAATGGCACTGTTGTGACACCTTGGCTGTTCCATATCCTGTATACAGGTGAACACATGTCACAGGTCTGTATAACAGTTACTGCCTGTCCTACATGGCCGATAGGTCTGCAGGTGGTGTATATAGGTGAGTACATAGTGGCTGCTGTTAGCAGCCCTTTTGCAGTGGACAATGGTAGTTGTATTGGGTGGTACACACCACATGTTTGGGTATAACACACACAGAGGCTTTGGTGTTGATACACTACACAGTGAATACTGTACAGATGGATGCATGTACCTGCGCAAGGAACCCATTGTAGCCTATGTAATTCCACCAAGCCAGACTACGCAGAAGAACACATTGTGGAATAAGCAGTCCGCTAGTTTAATGTCACTGACGATGATACCAGCAGGGTATATGTCCCCTTCCCCAGTGTAGTGCAATCCTCAACTTGGTAAACATATGTGCTGGTGTGGGTGGCACACCCTTACCCTTTGAAGGGTGAGAGGTGCTATAGAAGCACAGATAGTGCGATAGACAACTACCTAACCTGTTAACATTAACTGTACATTGTTACTGCCAGCTACACGGGAGGATACACTCAACAGTAACTGCAATTATGTTGGCTGTGTTTACAACAGCCACACCCAGCTATATATACCAACGCCAGTATCATTGCACACCTATACAGTGGGGAAGAGGTAATGGAATGTATGCCCACAGGATGATACCTGTGAAATGTCTGCATATGCCACACAGTTCTTGGACAGATGAGCCCCTGGGACATGTATATTATACAACCTGAAGTAGATCCCTCCACATACACTCTTACTTGGCAACACTGGGACTAGACACCTACCTAGGTATGTAGTGCTACTGATGTGTGTGGCTTTAATTGTGCACACCACACAGCTTTTAGGATGAGGTGTGTTCCAGGTTACATATTACATGCAGAATATCCCCAGGCATGTACAGTATGGCAATGGCGAATGTAATGGTTGTTTATGGACAATACATAGAGTGACATGCCATCATATACAAATTGACAAACACATAACTGTCAGACACACATTTGAGAGACCTGGGCCTGTTGGTGCTAACTACCTTGTCAGTGTGTCCATTGTATTACAGGTAAGTTGCACACAGAACATGCATAACTGGGCTGGATAGTGTTATCAGTTACTTGTATGGTTGATGGTGACAGTGGTCACCATACAGTGGTACATGGGACATGTACCGGGGATACCATGGTGTAATGCCAGTATACCCAGCACCCACACCTCACTGTGGATATTGTATGCACTGGAACCCATGATGACATTCTGACATACCCTCCATCACACATTGACCAGGACTGCAATACAACCCCTTGTCCCTGTGCCACTACAGGGATATGCATCTAATGCACATGCTACAGGCATAGTAGGGTGATGCATTGTCATGCCTCCCCTACGGGCAGCAACATCACTATCCCTAATACTGTGTGGCAATGCATACAGTAATAGGAGTATGTGGCCTTGGAAAGCTGTACCCTACATATATACACACACATGCACACACTTGCCAGAACTGAGTGGGTATCCCATGCCTATCAGCCCATTTTTACAACAGTGTTGTGCTGGTACTGCAAGGCCCAGGTTGCCCTTAGGGAGAAGAGCGTAACAAGGTACATGTAATGTCCGGTACAGCAGCAGCCACATCTACCTATGGCAATGGGTGGTGCAGTGGGTGTGAAGGGCCTCAGGGTATTCCCAACTACAGGTCTTCAAACACACAGACATTGATATTCTCAGTAGTGCACACAT
>NC_056744.1:228636806-228656806 GCF_019279795.1 Protopterus annectens
GGTTTAGTAGGCATGATCTGCCATTAACAAAGTCGAACTGGGTCGGGTCAAGTGTTTGGAGGTTCCCAATGTCTTTGTTAATGAGTTCCATGATGATGCGCTCCATAGCCTTGCAGACCAGGCTAGGCAGGCTTATGGGGTGATAGTTACCAGGGTAAGTTGTGGCCCCTCCTTTGTGGAATGGAATAACCATTGCTGTGTGCCATTCTATGGGCATGTAGCCAGTGGCAAGGCTGAGGTTGAACAGTGTGTTTAGGTGGGGGGTTAGTTCGTTCTGTAGTTCGTGCAAGACGTAGCCTGGGACACCATCTGGCCCCATTGATGCTGTGCTTTTGGATTTTGAAAGGGTTGTTTTCACCTGTGCGTCTGTGATTTCCGGGACACTACACTTTTCCAGTATTGTTGTGGGCCCTTTTGAGGGTGAGAGGGGGGTGAAGTTCGCATTGAACTTATCTTCCAGGATGTTGGCAATATCAGTAGTTTCAGTATATTTTGTGCTATTTTGCACTAGCTCAGAGCATATCTGTGAGTTCCTACTTAGATTCTTGACACAGCTAAAGAAGGCTTTGTGGTTATCTTTCGAATCCTTGGCTGTTTTTCTTTCGAAGTTAGCCTTGGATGATTTTATGAGGGACCTTACTGATACTGATTAGGGATGTCTTTCCTTCTTGGGATTTGCTTTTTTTCTGAACTAGTTTCCTCCTTCTACTGTGTAGCCTGTTTATGGCAGGGGTCCACCAGACTGGTTTCCTTTCCAGAGGGGAGTGAGTCTTGGTTTTGCTAGGGATGGCATGACCCATGCATCCTTGTAAGTGCTCATAGAGTGCATTTGTAAAGGTTCCTGCATCTTGGACACTGTTATCCTTTAGCATGGGGGCTGTGAAACTTACCACTTCTGTCTTAAGTTTGCTATAGAAAAGTTTATCACTGTTGTTTCCTTGGTTGGGGGTGATGGTGTGGTGCGGACATCCAGAGTGATTAGTTTATGGTCTGATCTAACCAGTGAGGGGTTGACCTCCGGTGCGGAACACCTGTCACCTATGTTGGTGATGACCAGGTCCAATATGTTTTCACCTCTGGTAGGGAGTTTACCAGCTGATCCAGGGCATTTGAGTTGATAAATTCCAGGAAGCGCTGGACCTGGGAGTTTGTACTTTAGTAGTTTTCCCAGTTAACGGTAGGGTAGTAGGGTAATTGAAATCGCCCAATATCAGGGTGTTCGGTAGGACCTTCATGTTTTCCAATGTCTCCAGAAAGGTGGAGTAGTGGTCCTGGGTCATGGAGAGTGATCTGTAGCAGGTCACAATTTGCATTGCAGATTTGCCCGATGTTAGTTGCACATGGATGATCTCAGAGGTATCATGCTGTGCCACTAACCTGGAGGTGTAGGCATCCTTGATGAATATGGATGCACCCCTCCTTTTGTGTTTTGGTCCATGTTCTGTGGCCAAAATGTGTGGTATGAGTTGTAGCACGGTATGTCCTCAAATATAACCCCTACTATACATAACATGTCTAGCAGTCTGATATCTCACTGGCTTGTTATCAAATATGATGTCAATAAATAATGGTGTACAGACCATATGCATCTCTTACTGCATGACATATGTACAAAGGTTGACAGAGTTGTGGCTGGAGGCACATACACAGGGCCAATATTGACATGTTGCTGTGATAACCTCATACATTTACTGTTGTAACAGGCTTTGTTGTGACATATTTCCTATGAGGGATATGAAGTCAGTAACTCTCATGGCTATCATCATGCACTGATTGCAGTCCTCAGACTATGCTTCTGCAGTTCTAAGATAGGTAATCTGTGAGTAATACAAGACACATAAGACTCCAAACACTGGCCAGTCTGCAGATAACCCTACAGGTGGGAGTTTCCTCAAACACATAACACTGTCATGACAGGTATTAAATCATGTAGACCAGCCATATCCACACAAACCATTTTAAACCAACATTACTCCAAATGCAGAAGAGCAAATCGTACATTCTGTAGTCATATCTGGAACATCCCCCTCCTGTTTGATGGCCTGTCTCCACAGTGAATGCTGTTAGATGTATATCCCACTACCATCTGTGATGCTGTTTGACAAACACCGACATGAAGGCCTGCTCACAGTGAATGCAAAGGGCCAACACCCCATGATATTCCTAGTTATAGGAGTGTGTTTCTCTGCAATTGGCTATGGGAATGTTACCACAGCTGTTCCACATGCAATCAGCTTGTGGGGACTGCAATTTGTTCACAGGCCATCAGCTGATTATGAGCATCACTTACAAAACACAAGCTGCTGCCTAAGCAAAGCAGGTGTACTTCTCCACATCCACCAGAGAGGGAGTGAGAGAGACAGACAGAGACAAAGTAAGACAGGGAGGAGGTAGGAGAGTAAAAGCTAAGCATGTTTGTATCACACACTTACCAGTACAGGGTTTCAAACCCCTGCCTGTGTATTGCTATTACATGTCTATGCAGTTATTGCATGCACCACAGAGCTGACAGGTTGGGGAGCTAGCCAATGGTATATTTGACAGTGAGTGACGTCAGCAGCAGTGATAGAGGAGGGATAAGGTAGGTGTAATATATGTGCCTGTCCACAAGAACAGGTGTTGAGGTCGACACAGCCACACTCTCTCAGGGACTCACACACATTATCACAGTTGGCAGGGTCAGGATTAGACTTCCTAACTAGCTAGTCTGCCACAATACAGTAATATGCAGGTATCACATGCACCACAGAGGTTAATAGGCTGATATATGGGCAAAGGGTATGTCAAGGTGTCTGACATCAGAAGGCATGCTTCAGTAGGCCAATGGAAGTTGTAGTGAGTGTGCATGGTGTTCAAATCATTATACTTCACACACACACACACACACACACACACACACACACACACACAAACACACACACACACACACACACACACACACACACATACAGGCACAGGTTTGCCTGCACTGACATGCATGGGTGCATTGCTTCACATGTGTGTATTGGTTGACTGTGCCACAAGGCTGTGCAAGGCTAGGTAAAGGGTATATCTTGGCATAAGGCCACATGACAATGGTCTGCAGTGTGGCTCAGGGGTGTAGTATCTGGCTTAACCCACACATGTGGGTATTATATTCACCATCCACTCATCTGGGTTGCTATTGCTGGTGGCCAGTGCAGTGCAATGCTTGCCATGTATGTGTTCCATATTCTATAACATGGATGGTGTCTGAGATGTGTACGCATCCCGCATGCATGTTCTGTGTCATGTGGAAGTGTACCTGGGGTGTCTGGGGCATGTTGTGTAGACAGATTGCTATCATCAGATGTGCCATTCCTGACCTCATGTGGTGGGAACTGGCAATGGACACCAGGTTGACCCTGCACCTACATTGACAGCATGATACAGGTATTCACTGGTGTCAGTGGCATCTGACCATACAGGGCATGTGTATAAGGCATTGTTTGTCCATTGTGGGTTACATTTTCTGGCTCTCCGGTTGTTGCAGGTGTCCAGTGGGGAACATAGTGAAGGAGCACTGTATGCAATGATTTGCCTATTGTAGAGATGGGACAGGGTGCCATGTCTTCTGTAGTCCACTGCAAGCACATCATGGTTACCATCTGTGGTCAAAATGCAGGGAACTACCAACATAGTGTTTGTTGCCTAGCCAAGTGTGTTTGTGTATGAGACATGGGTGGAGAGTGTGCTCTTGGTAATACAAGGGTTGCCGATACTGTTCCCCAATCCATGATGTCACATGTAGGGGTATGGATTGTCTACCTAAGCTTCTCTGCTGTTTGACATCTGTTATCCTTGTAAGGTGGACATTGTGACATATAATAGACCCACCATATAAGAAATTTGCAAAACTCGCTCCACAATGAGTCCTGTTATTAAACACTCACAGTTTCCTCCACACAAGATAATTATGGCAAATGCACATGCACACAGACACACACACACACACACACACACACACACACACACACACACACACACACACACACACACACCAGGTCTCACAGTTGCCATGTCTGGGATTAGAATTCCTATCTAACTAGTACCTCACACTACAGCATCTTGCAGTCATAGCACACTCCACAGAGATTACTGGGGTACTCCATCCCCAAAGGTGTATTTTGAAGCGAATGACATCAGCAGACTTGCCATAGTAGGGCAATGGAAGTTGTAATGACTGTGAATGGCCTCAAAAGCATTGATCCCTACACAGACAAACAAATACAAACACAAAGCTTTACACTTGCCATGTTTGGTATTAGAGCTCCTGCCAAACTAGTACATCACACTACAGCATTACACAGTTGTAGCACATGCCACAGAGATTACTGGGCTACTCCTTCCCCAAAGGTGTATTTCGAAGTGAATGACATCAGCAGACTTGCCATAGTAGGGCAATGGAAATTGTAATGACTGTGAATGTCCTCAAAAGCATTGATCCCTACACAGACAAACAAACACACACACACCAAGTTTTAAAGTAGCCATGTCTGGAATAAGAACTTCTACATAACTAGTACATCACACTACAGCAGTAAGCAGTTAGAGCATGCGCCACTAAGCTTACTCGGCTACTCTTTCCCCAAAGGTGTATTTCAAAGTGAATGACATCAGCAGGCTTGCCAAAGTTGGGCAATGGAAAGTGCATTGTTTCCCTCTATACGTCACTCATTAGACCCATTATAGAGTACAACACCCTTTTTGGTATGTACCTCACAAGACATCTACAACAATTGGAAAGACTGCAGAAATACCTCACAAAGAGGATTACCTGCCTTAAAAAGATGTCCTATGCAGACCATCTCAAAAATCTCCAGCTTTACTCCGTCGCATATCGCCTACTCAGAGGCGATATCTGCCTAACATACAAAGCTATATCAAACCCAGAGCTGTTGGACATGCTCCACTTAAAGAAATCCCAGTCCCTCCGAGCTACATGCTCTAGGGACCTAAACCTTGTCACCACAATAAACAGAACATGCTGGAGGGATAGATTCCTGTCCCAGAGACTTCCCTTACTCTGGAACAAACTACCTATCTATACCAAACAAAGCTCCTCATTAGCACTCTTCGAGAAAAATCTTGATGATTGGATGGGAAATAGGAAATTCACCCCAGGGATCACTTCTGTGGCTCTGCTCGACAGTTGCACAGGAAAATAATTTTCTTGTGTGGTGAAAGCCTGGTACCTTCTTGGCTAGGCTTATATAGGCCCTAGGACCAATAGCCTAGTACCTCCCTATGAACCTATGAACCTATGTGTAGGTCATAAGTTCATAGGTTGGTACTAGGCTTTCAGGCCTAGGGCCTATACATGCCTAGCCATGACAATTCCATAGCTATGTCTTCCCACAACATTTACTTCCCTGGACCCCCTGTCTAGCAGGGCAACTGACATGATCCCCGGGGTCAATTTCCTATCTCCCATCCAATCATCAAGGTTCCTTTTGAAGAGGGCCAAAGAGGCACTCTGCTTGACATGTATGGACAGTCTATTCCAGAGTCTGCGGAGTCTCTGGGTTAGGAACACATCCCTCCAGCATGTATTGTTCATTGTGATGACAAGGTTTTGATCCCTGGAGTGTGTGGCTGTGAGGGATTTGGATTTCTTTAAGTGAAGGATGTCCAACAGCTCTGGGTTTGACATGGCATTGTATATTAAGCAGAGATCACCTCTGAGTACATGATATGTGACAGAGTATAGCTGGATGATTTTCAGATGGTCAGCATAGGGCATCTGGTTTAGGCCTGTGATTCTTTAGTGAGGTATGTCTGCAGGCTTTCTAGTTGTTGCAGATGTCTTGTGAGGTATGTACCTAATGGGCCGTTGTAGTCTGTACTGGGTCTACTGAAAGATGACTACAGTTGGACAATGGCCTCCTTTTTCCTGGATGTAAAGCCCTTAGTGATGAGGTGTGCCACATAGGTGGATTTCCTGACTGCTGTGGTGATGTGGTTATCAAAGATGAGACCACTGTCCACCTGTGTCCCTAAGATTCTAATCACAATTTAGGTGTTTAGTGTACTGCCACCTATATGGTACTTCACAGGTACATGTTCCTTCCAAAGAGGATAACTATACATTTCTTGGCATTGAGCTTGAGGCCATGGCTCAGGCACCAAGCATCTCTTTCTGTAATGAATTTCTGTAGAATATCTACATCATGTGGGGATTCAATATTGGCTCCCAGTGTGCAGTCATCTGCGACCTTTGTTAGCTAGAGTCCCTTAGTGTTGACCTGTACTTCAGAGTAGTAGATGCCAAACAAGAGCAGTCCCTGGACTGAACCCTGAGGTACCCCAACTGTCACTTATCTGGGGCTGGAGTTGGTGTCACCTACTTTTACAGTGTGGGTTCTGTCGGTACAGCAGTTGGCAGCCTATCGGGTGAAGTCAGGATTAATGGCCAGCTTGGTACATTTATCTATGACTCCAGACTGGGGGGTGGTGTTGAAGGCTTTAGCGAGGTCCGGATAGGCTATGTGAACTGCCTTACAATTGCGCAAAGCTCTGGAGACTGATTCAAAGATGTCAGTCAGGTTCAGGAGACATGATCAGCCCTTCACAAACCCAACCTGGGTGGGGTCCAGTGTTTGTAGATTGCCAATGTCTTTGTTTATAAGTTCCATGATAATGCGTTCCATGGCCTTGCAGATCAGGCATGTCATACTGCTGGGGCTGCAGTTCCCAGGATCCAAGGTGGATCCACCCTTGTGGACTGGGTTAACTGTAGGAGTGCGCTACACAGTGGGCATGAAGCCTGAAGTGTGGCTATGATTAGACATGGCATGTGGGTGAGGTGCCAGTTCATTTGTAGCTCCTGTAGTACACAGCCCTGGATGTTGACTGGTCCCATGGATGCTGTTTTCTTATCTCTGGAGAGTGTGTTTTTTACCTGTGTGGCCATTATTACCATAATCTGTCAATCTTTCAGTGTTGAGATGGGCCCTTTCAGGGGTGGGGAGGGGGGGTGCAGTTGGCACTGAATCAATCTGCCAGGATATTGGTAATATCCTTGGGAGGAGTATATTTAATACCATCATGTTATAGCTCAGGGCAGATATGAGCAATGACATTTAGATTCTTGACATAGCTATGTGATGGCTTGCAGTTGACTTTGGCATCTTTAGCTATATTATGTTAGTAACTAGATTTGGAGGATGTTATGAGGGAGCTCAGCTTCTTACTGAGGCTGGTAAGTGAGTATTTTGCATCCTGGAAATTCCCTCATTTCTGCAACAGTTTCTTCCTTTTGTTGTACAGAATGTTTATGGCAGGGGACCACCACATTGGCTTCCTTTTCTTGGTGGGGAGTGTCTTGGTTCTCTATTGGATGGCACAATTCATGCAAAAGTGGATGTGCTCGTACAATGCCTTTGTGTAGGATTCAGCAGTTGTCCTTTCAGTTCCCGTCTGCATGGGTGTCATGACGTTAGTCATGTCTGACATGTATAGCATGGCATTGGCTTTGGAGATGATTGTTATGCAGGTTTCCTTACTGAGGTGTGGGGGAGGGATGTTAAGGGTGATTAGCTCATGGGCAGACCTGACCACCAATGGGGTGACCATTGCTGTTGAGCATTGATTTCCCATGTTGGTAATGACCAGGTCTAGGATATATGAGCCCCTGGTGGGACTATGGGTTACTTGATCCAGGACATTGGGAATTATGACTTCCAAGAACTGTTGGGTACACATGTTGGTACACAAGTAGTTTTCCCAGTAAATCACCCAGTATTAGGGTGTTTGGTTGTATCATAATATTTCCCAGTATGTTTTGAAAGATGTAGTGGGAATCTTGGGGTATGGTGGGGGATCTGAAGTAAGCTATGCAATCTGGATTGCAGTCTTACCTAGTGTTAGTTGCACTGGGGTATTTCAGACACATTCTGTTGGGCAAGTAGCCTGGTGGTGTGAATATCCTTGGTGAATATGGACATTCATCTGCCTTTAGTGTTTTGGACCTGGTTTGGTGGCTGACAGGTGTGGTGAGAGCTGTACCTAGTATTGCAAGGGCGCTCTCTGGAGCCTTGGATCAGGTCTCTGTTATTGCACAGATATCGATGCTATCCATTTTTAGGAGTGCCTACTGACTGTGAATGGCCACAAAAACACTGATCCCTACACACAGAATCCCATAGTTGCCAAGTCTGGGATTAGAGCTCGTACCTAAATTGTACATCACACTACAGCATTACGCAATTAGAGGATGTGCCATGGAGCTTACTGGGCTACTCCTTCCCCAAAGGAGTATTTCAAAGTGAATGACATCAGCAGCCCTGCCAAAGTAGGGCAATGGAAATTGTAGTTAGTGTGAATGGCCTCAAAAGCATTGATCCCTACACACAAACACATACACACACACACACACACACACACACACACACACACACACACACACACACACACACACACACACACACAGTTGCTATGTCTGAGATTAGAACTCCTTTCTAACTAGTATATCACACTATAACATTACGCAGTTATAGTATGCACCATGGAGCTTATAGGGCTACTCCTTCACCAAAGGTGTATTTCAAGGTGAAGATATCAGCAGGCTTGCCATAGTAGGGCAATGGGGAGTGCAGTGTATGTGCATGGGCCATAACCCATTCATTTGAAAGTAGATACACAACACTCAGGCACACACAGGTTTATATTTCACAGGTATGTGTATACAACTGCTAGATGAATACTGATTTGTACAGTCATGTTACGCAGTTATCACAAGCACCACAGACATTATAGTGTTGAGGGATACCAGAGGCAAATGTCTACAGTGATTGACATTTGCACATCATGTGGTTTTAGCCAATTGGATGTGTGCTGGGTGGGACAGGCCTCATGATGGGAGGCTCTTTGTCACTGTCTGTCACTCTCTTCCACACATCTATGTATGTGTAATTTTGGCCTATTATAGTGTGTTGTCCATGGATATATGTGTGTATTCCTATCCAATGCATGTGTAAAGCATGACTGGTGTGCAATGAGGAGTGTGTGCACAAACATCTGTGACTGTCAGATATGTAAAGTCCACTGTTGTTGCCAGACATTTAAGTGTGGGAGCATGCCAGTATGTCCATTCAGTATTTTGTTGTTAGACATGGGCTTCATTTCTCTAAGTGTGGGAGCATGCCCAGTATGACCTTCTGTATTGCATGTGTGAATCCATTCCAGGAAGGTTGTACTCCAGTGCATGCCTTTGTGTTCTACACCTACAGCTAGCAACCTATTTCTGCGGGGTATCTGTAGATTGGTTGACAATATGGGGACAAAATGGGTAAATGATAATGGGTTACTGTAGGTAATTGTGTTTGTGCTGCTTCTGTTACATGGTCTTGGTGTTAGCAGAGATATTCAAACATATGTACTGTTTTACACTGTGATGTTTTATGTCATCAACTACTGTCAGGTATACATATTTTCTTGCAGTAATTTCCTGGGGAACACAAGGTGAATGCAGCTGTGTCCAGTATTGTGGTCTGCAGCCAACATATTCCTGCACAATCATGCCATTCTGGAGGGGAAGCTGAAGACACTTGCTGATGGGTCTGTGTAAATGGTTCAGCACCTTGGTACAGTGGTGGCTGAGGATCCCATGCTTGTACATCCATCAGTGTGACAATATGTCCATATCCTGCTGTGGCCATACCTCACAGCTGTACAGATTCACACAGGTTACCCAGAGGTAGGAGTCATATTTCTGGACATTACCCCTTCACATTGTGGTTTACAAGCAGGTTTGTATCCACTTATTCCTGTGTTTGCAGGCAGGGATAGTATGTGCACACGGCTGAGTTTCAGACTTCACACACTCCATACCGTCCATGCTCCTGCCCCCCCCTCTATTATGCTATCCTCTTCCAAACATTATGCAAACATTATCTGATAAGTTCCCTGTAGTTATAACTTCATCCCAGCAGAAATTTGGTGTTGGTCCACAGTTCATGCAGTAGGACACGGTGGACATGTTACTGGGATTTGTCGACACGGCCTTGCATTTGAGTTCTATGGACTGTGTAATGTTGTTATTTGGGAGTCCATGACATGGCGTACATTGGCAGTACAGGTGAGACACAGGCCTTTGACAGAAGACTGTAGGGGATTTGGTAGTGATGCAGGCCAGCTGTAGCAGGCCATTGCATTGTATTACTCCTACAGTCCCAGACTGCAAGACACTATATTCCCCTGGGGTGAAAGGGTAGGTGTGCAAGGTGTTATTGCCAATACTTTCGGTCATTATTGATCCAGTGGTGTGGATACTGGCAGGGTGCTACTTACAGCTAAGGACACACCTGCATGGGAGACCTCTTCTGCATGCTGCATTCTGTGGCTATTGCCATACAGAGGTGGGGGTCATATTGTACTCATTCCCAACAGTAGGGATAAGACCTGTGAGGTACCTGTGGGTGATGGTGGGGTGAGCTGGGTGCATGTGTGCTATGAACACTACTTGCATCTGACTCACAGATATACATGGGGCATTCCACTTATGATGGCTTGTGCAGGGACATCAGCATTTTCTCAATACTTCATACCCGTGACCTTTGTGGTCTGCCAGTGTTTGGCCAGACAACATCGGTATTCCATACTACAAACCCAACTAATGTGCTGATAACCTTTATGTACAATTCCAAAAGTGTGTGTATTTGACAGTAACATATTATACACTGTCTGTCTGGGGTACTTCCACTTGTGTACGTTTGTATGTCTGGGTCCACATTCATGCCATGTCCATCTTTCAGATGGTGACAGATATTACATACAAACATTTACTCTGGCTTACTGCTGGAATGTGTTTTGCTGGGATGCATTGTGTTTGGCACTGCAGTTGTGAGAACTTGGCCCTGTCATTGGCAGTACTGGCCAGTGGCCACCAGGACAAACCTCACCATGCCTACATGCTGACCACTCTCACACAATATACAACAGACACCAAACTAACACATGCAGCCCTGCATTTTGTACACATGCTACAATCTATCCTACTACTTTGGCCGGCTCAGGTAATCTGTGCTCCACTGTTATTATACCTACACATACATGTTACTACATTTCTACATTGGATTGGGGGGGTACACCTGACAACTGTACACATTTGCTATGACTGTACTGGTATTTCAGGTACTCCATTTCATTCTGTATTCTGACCTGTTATGCAGACTAGAGGCATATCAGTGTACTACAGTTCTTAGGTTTGATTGACCTACATTTCAGTTTCAGACTTCTTACCCTTCAGAACTAACCTCTCACTGCCTGACCTGTTGTAATCTGTCTGTGCAGGTCTGGAGGGGGGCTGTTATTCATAGCCATCAATCAGAGGCCATAGCAAAGCCTTTGTTTCTGTTTGTCTGTGCCTGTCCTGCTGCCTGAGACTGTTGTTGGGCATGTGAGCCTCCCTGACTGGCATGTATGTGTCCTATGGACACACATTTGGCCCACCACATTTCCTGCAGTGAGTTTTGTCACATTGTCTAGTACTGGCTACTATGATAACACCAGTATTTGTTACAGCTTTCATGCTGCCACTATAGGTGTCTACTATCTGCTGGCATCCCATTCAGCAAACTGATTCCATTGCATGCTCACATCCATACCATAGATACAAGTAACAAAGCAAACTACTCCATTCAGCAATTGTTAGGGAGAGTGACTTATCTTATGGCTGTGCCAGTATTGAGGATGGTGCTTGAGGGATGACTATGTTGGATGCACATAGTACACTCCCTATACATGGTTAAGCACAGGTAGTGTCATGTTTGGCATCCCTTTTACTTTATGTGCAAGTCAGGGAGAGGTGTCATTCCCTGGGTTTCTACCATGTCAGTGTATGTGCTATGCATTGTCTCTTTGCCAAGGCTTGGGCATACTGGGCAAGCCTCCTTCTGCCTGCTGTGGCAGGCATAGGTTGTTCCTCCTCCAAGTCACTCTGTGCCTGTGCGGGCCTTGGCAATGGTGGGGGGGCTGTGTGGCCCTGCCCCGTGCTGTTCCTGCTGCAGCTATTTCCGCAGGAACATATTGTGTAGCATGGCATACATGACGACAATTTTGGTACATGTAGCTGGTGACTACTGTACTGCAAGGCTCCACTGGATATATCCAGGCACTGGAACTGTGACTTGAGTATCTCAAACACACGCTCTATTCTGGTCTGTGCGTGTGCTTCATTATGGAGTTCTTGTTCGGGTGTGTGTGCATTTCTGATGGGTGTCATCAGCCATGGCTCCAATGCGTAACCAGCATCTCCCACTAGGTGGCCATAAGGGATGTCCCTATTTGTAAATCTCTGGTACAGCTGTGTCATATACCAGATGTGTGACTCGTGATAGCTTCTAGGGCAGCCAGCACACACATTCATTATAATGCCCTGGGCATCACACACGACCTGGAAGTTGATGGAGGGGAAGCCCTTGTGGTTGATGCAGACCCTATCCCACTCACCAGGTGGTACTTTGATGTGTATGTGCATGCAGTCTTTAGCACCCACTACCTCAGGGTATTTTGCTATTTGGTGGAAAAGATGCATATTGCTGGCCAATGCCTCATGGCTGTTGTGGAAATATACGTGCTCCCCGGCATGTGCTGACATGGGATCCAGGAACTGGTGGAGTCCCCTGAATGCTGATGCCTGTGAGATCCCCATGATATCCCCAGTTGGCCTTTGGAAGGTACCTGTGGCTAGTATTCTTAGGCCTACACATACCTTGATATCCACTGGGATGGGTTCCCTCTGTTGGTTCTGTGTGTGAGACGTGGCCGGCATAGTTCAACATTTGCTGCATGAGGTCCCTGTCCACCCTATAGTGCTCCACTATCTCCAGTTCATGTAGCCCCTGGTAGGTTACCCTGGGTCTGTACACTCTTCTCGTTCTCCTCACTGTGAGTTGGTCGTCAGCATTCTCATCCTCACCACCCTCAGCCTCTTCCACATGTTGATTTATGAGAACTAATGCAGGCCCTATCATTTTGTTGCTTTTGTTTGGTAAAATTTCCTGGCTTGTGTACACCGGTGGTGTAGAGTTTGTGGGAAAAAACAGAGGGAAAGGTGTTTGCATAGCTTATAGTAGTGTGCTGGGCTGGGCTGGGTTGGGCTGCTACCTGTGTAATTGGCTGATTCTGATGCATTTCACCTGCCAGCTATTCTAGTTCTCCTTGATTACCTTCCTACTGCTGTTTTCCCTTCCCGTTACCTTCCTGTTTAAGCCCGGGGGCATGCAGCACAAGCACAGTGCTCAGATGTGCATGGAGCTGCTAGTTCATGGTTTACTTTTTTTTTCCCTTTAAAACACGGTGCATGGTGAGCACACCTACTTAGGCAATGTAAAGAGTGCTTGGCAGCTTCAGACACACCCCCTTGCTTAGCTTTGCTAAGCTAAGGGCAAACTTGAGCTACACAGCTCCAATAAGCTTACAGTATGCCTGACGCACCCCTCTATGATGTCAGCAAACTGTTAGGCTTGCACCATGGTCTTCCGGCACCTACACGGTTGGGATGCAGGCTAGCCATGAGGGGGAATCTGGGATTCAGTATTATTCCTCTCATTTGCATAGGATCACCTGCTAATGCCTAGTTACAAGTCTGACAGTGAGCCTTTCCCCTTAGCAACCACTATTCACTGGCCATGTTGTCTTCTGCCTGCCATTGAGCATAATGGCAAAATTGTGATTTTGGATAGAATGCTTTTTTCTAGTTTTATTTTTTTTTATTTTTAGGCCGATCCCATTTGCATGCTGCTGCCCTACGCTTATGGCCGAAATCGGCCAAAAAAAAAAAAAAAGTTATTTTTTTTTTTTTTTGCAACTGTTGTCCATGCCAATGGCCATATATTTGGCCATTGGCATGCTTTACACATTATGTACACACTTTATTTGGAGCTGTCATGGCTCCATTTTGTAGTTTGCAGAAATGTACTTGGTTATTAACCGAGTACATTTCTGCAGATTACACTAGTCCTTCACGGCTGGCTGTCGGCTTCCTGGATTGCAAATTCACCTCATTTGCATGATTTTCACCTGAAAATTGGGTAATTTGTATACAGAAGCTGTGTCTGTGATGGTATAGTGCAGGAGCGCTCTCGTGCATGCCCCGGGAGCTTATTCCAGGATCTCTCGGCAGCCATATTGACTCCAGCAGCTCCAGCACTATTCCTGCATGCCATGCAGAGGTTGCTGGATCCCGGGGGGTGTGTGCTTGCTGTTAGCATAGTTGAAAGTAAACACATCATTCACTTAACTTACTAAACTGCTAACTGGGCGATTTAGGCTTAATTTTCAGTGAGTCAGAAATGAATTCAGGTTTAGTGAGAAGAATAGGAGTTTTACTTTACGAACCAGGGGTGGAGTGTTAGGGTTAAGGACTGATTGAGTGATTTAAGATTAGGGAGTAAAAGGGGAGTTTTAGGGGCTAGAGACTGATTGTGAAATTTATGTTAATGAGCCAATGGGTGTTTCAGGGTTAGAGAAAAATCAAGTAATTTAGTTTTAGGAAGTGGATGGTGAGTTTTAGTTTCAAGAAATAACTAGGAAATTTAGGTTGATGGAGGATGAGGTGAGTTTTAGGGTTAGAGTCAGGATTCTGGGAGGACTATATAGTGCTGCAAGATTATGCTTTTGGAGTGTTATGCAAGTTTCAAGGATCAGGGAAGTTGGGCATATGGTACTTTGTTTTACCCATTTTTTGACTAGGTAAGCCCACTGGGTACCTGTCATATTTTGGGGTGACCCAGGAGCACTAGCTAGTTAAATGACTTAGAGTGACACAGTACTCAGTTAAGGTTGAAGGAATCAAGCCAGATAACCACATTATAGGAAGCAATTCAGTAGCAGCTCAAATCCTTAGTCATCCATAATGACTGCCTGGCTAATGACATTTAAGGTTGTTCAATGAGTTTTCCTTTCTTTTGATAGGTTGGGATTCAGTGATATGTTCATCAGTGTTTGTTGTTTCCATTTATTGATATATGTGTGTATGTATATATATATATATATATATATATATATATATATATATATATATATATATATATATATATATATATATATATATATGTATATATATATATATATATATATATATATATATATACACACACACAGACACACACACACACACACACACACACACACACACACACACACACACACACACACACACACACACACACATATATATATATATACATATATATATATATATATATATATATATATATATATATATATATATATACACACACACACACACACACACACACACACACACACATGGACATATATATATATATATATATATATATATATATATATATATATATATATATATATATATATACACACATATATATATATATATATATATATATATATATATATATATATATATATATATATATATATATATACACATATTTTATATATATATATATATATATATATATATATATATATATATATATATATATATATATTTTTTTTTTTTTATCAGTTGTTAATATTTATTGCATCTATTTTCCAGAAGTAATTGAAGTAATTTACTTCATATCTTCACAATGTGCTCTCATTCATTTTTCTAATAATAAAGGTAGTTTTGTCTACTACTTATATTTTATAGTTTTCCTTTTAGAAATTAAGATAATTATTTTTCTTTCTCATAAAACAAGCTGAGTAAATCTAACCTGCCATTAAATGTTAGGTGGAATTGTTTTTTTACATTTTTTGTTATTACTTTCCCTGCTATCACACATAAATGCCAAATACTGCGGTTGTGGTGCCACTGTAGCGTTGTTGCCTCTCAGTAAGATGTAGTCCTGTTCAATTCCCAGCTAGAGCGTCTTCTGTGTGGAGACATGCGCAAATGGGCGTGCCTTCGTTGAAGGTTGTGCGTCAGGGCTGGCAATTCGGCACGTAAAAAATCCACTGCCAATCATTAGCGGACTGGAGTTCCGCTGTGGCGACCCCTAACCGGGAAAAGCCAAAAAACACAACAACAACACATAAATGCCAAATATGAGATAACTAGTCTTTAGCTACACATGTAGGAGGAGGAACATTAATTAAATGTAATAGATTTAAACAACAAACTTATCAGACCACAATGTTTGAACTTTATTCAAAACTGTATCCAAAACTCCTTAAACATTTCTCAATCCAAAAACATCCGTTGACAACCCACCTTAATTTTGTCTGTTACATCTCTAACATATATTCATAGGTTCATAGGTAGGTACTAGGCTATTGGCCCAAGGGCCTAAGTAAGCCTAGCCAACAAAGTTCTCTGGCTTACACCAACCCAAGAAAGTTAATTTCCTGTGCCCCTGTCGAGCAGAGCCACAGTAGTGATCCCCGGGGTGTATTTCCTATTTCCCATTCACTCATCAAGATTTTTCTTGAAGAGTGTTAATGCAGAACTTTGCTTGACATAGATGGGTAGCTTGCTCCAGAGTATGGGAAGTCTCTGGGAAAGGAATCTATCCCTCCAGTAAGTCCTGTTTATTGTGGTGACAAGGTTTAGGTCCCTAGAGCATGTAGCTCAGAGGAATTGGGATTTCTTTAGGTGTAGCATGTCCAACAACTCTGGGTTTGACATAGCTTTATATGTTACGCAGAGATCACCTGGGAGTAGGCGATATGTTACAGAGTAAAGCTGGAGTTTTTTGAGACGATCAGTGTAAAGCATCTGTTTGAGGCCAGTAATTCTCTTTGTGAGGTACTTCTGTGGCCTTTCCAGCTGCTGCAGATATCTTGTGAGGTACATTCCAAAAGGGGCATTGTACTCTATAATGGGTCTGATGCATGTCAAACAGAGGGGAGCAATGACTTCTTTTTTCTTAGATGAGAACCCTTTTGTGATGAGGTGTGCTATGTAGAAGGATTTCCTGCCTACTGTGGCAATGTGATTATCAAAGGAGAGACTTCTATCCACCTTGGTCCCAAGATCTCTTATCAAACATTCGGTGTTAAGAAGACTGCCGCCTATGTGGTAACTCATGGGTACAGAGTTTTTAACAAAGTGGATAACAATGCACTTTTTGGCATTGAGCTTGATGCCATGGCTCTGACACCAGGCATCTGTCTCAGTGAGGCCCTTCTGCAGGATGTCCGCATTATTTGGGGACTTGACTATAGCTCCTAGTTTGTAGTCATCTGCGAACTTCATTAGCCAGAGGCCTTCTGTCTTAGCCTGTACTTCAGAGAAGTAGATACCAAACAGGAGCGGTCCCAGGACTGAACCCTGTGGTACTCTACTTGTCATTGATTAGAAGTCAGATTTGGAGTCTGCAACTTTTACAGTGTAGGTTCTGTCAGTGAGCCAGTTAGCAACCCATCTTGTGACATAGGGATTTATATCTAGTTTAGTGAGTATAGCTATAATTCCAGAAAGGGGGATAGTGTCGAAAGCCTTGGAGAGGTAAAGATAGGCTGTGTGAACCACCTTACCCTAGTCTACGGCTTTGGTGACTGCCTCAAAGAAGTCGACCAGGTTCAGGAGGCAAGATCTGCCTTTCACAAACCCAAACTGGGTAGGGTCCAGAGTTTGGAGGTTACCAATGTCTTTGTTTATGAATTCCATGATGATACATTCCATGGCCTTGCAGACGAGGCTTATCAGGTTAATAGGGTGATAGTTCACAGGATCAGTGGTGGCTCCCCTTTTGTGGAGTGGGATAACTGTTGCTGTGCACCATTCATTGGGAACAAAGCCTGATGTGAGGCTATGAATTAACATGGTGCTTAGGTGGGGAACCAGTTTGTTCTGAAGTTTGTGTAAAACGCAGCCTGGGATGTTGTCCAGTCCCATGGATGCTGTGTTTATGGCTTTAGAGAGTGCTGCTTTTACCTGTGAAGTTGTGATTACAGGGGCTCTGCATTCTTCCTGTATAGATATGGTCCCTTTAGGGGGCGAGAGGGGTGTAAAGTTAGCACTGAACCTATCTGCCATGATGTTGGCAATATCAGTTGGTGCTGTAATTTTTGTGCCATTGTGCTGTAACTCAGAGCAGATCTGGGTGTTACCATTGAGATTCTTAAAATAGCTATCGAGTGCTTTGCGGTTGTCCTTAGACTCAGTGGCAATCTTGTTTTCATAGCTAGCTTTGGAGGATCTTATAAGGGATCTCAGCTTCTTGCTGAGGCTGACCAGGGAGCTCCTCCACTCATGGGATTTTACTCTTTTGCAACAGTTTCTTCCTTCTGTTGCAGAGTTTGTTTATGGCAGGAGACCACCAGATTGGCTTCCTTTTTTCGGAGGATAGCGTCTTTGTTCTGTTTGGGATAGCACGATCCATGCACTCATGTAAGTGCTTATAGAGTGCATTTGTGTAGGATTCAGCAGTCATAACTGTATTGTCCATCTACATGGGTGTCATGAAGTTCACCACTTCTGTCTTCAGAAGCATGAAGCTGGCTTTGGAGAATTTTTTTATCGTGGTTTTCTTAATGGGGGGTGGGGGTAGGATGTGGATATCTAGGGTGATTAGCTCATGGTCAGATCAGACCAATGAGGAATTGACTTAAGGTGTGGAACACCGGTCACTCATGTTGGTAATGACTAGGTCTAGGATATTGTTGCCCTGGTGGGGGTGTGGATAAGCTGATCCAGGGCATTGGAATTTATGAATTCCAGAAAGCGCTGAGCGAAGGAGTTGGTACATGAGTAGTTTTCCCAGTTAATGGTGGGGTAGTCGAAATTGCCCAATATTAGGGTGTTTGCTTGAACCCTAATATTTACCAGTATATCAAGAAAAGAGGAGTGGGAATCCTGGGGCATGGTGGGGGATCTGTAGCAAACTACAATTTGGATTGCAGTTTTGTCCAGAGTTAGTTGCACTTGGATAACCTCGGCTGCCTTATGCTGAGCAACTAGCCTGGAAGTGTGGATATCTTTAATGAATATGGACAAACTTCTGCCTTTGGTGTTCTGGTCCAGGTTAGATGGCCAAAAAGTGTGGTATGAGTTATAGCCTGGTAATGCAGGGGTGCTCTCTGGAGCCTTGAACCAGGTCTCAGCCACTGCACAGACATTGATGTTCTCCATTTTGAGGAGTGCCTCAAGTGAGTGCATTTTGAGATTTAGACTTCTAGCATTGAGTAGCATTACCCTCAGTTTTTGCTTGCCTGTTCCTGTTATGGTGGTGAATTTGTCATTTGAGCCTTGCCTAAAAAACGCACTATAGGGGCAGCAAGAGCCTTTGCCAGTATCTGGAATCCCAGGGGTGACAGGCACAGGTCATCTCAGGCAAAGCATCGTGGTCTGTTGAGCATGTCGTCCCAGGCAGACAGATACTGGATCCCCTTAGAATGACACCAGAAGTTTAGCCAATTGTTGCAGTCAATCATTTGGTCCTTGAACTGCAGTATCATTCTGGGCGATGGCAAGATGCTACTCAGGGCTAGGGTCATACCTGCCTGGTCTACAAGATCGGAGAGTTCTTCCATGTCTCTTTTCATATAGTCCAGGGAGGTACATCTCAGGCCATTCACACCAACATGGACAACCACAGAGTCATATTTGTACTTTTTGAACAGTGACCTGAGTGCGTGGATTATGTGGCAGATCCAGGCACTCGACAGGCAGCTGACAGTGACCTTCTCCTTGTTTAGCCTGGTGAGTGGGACATCAGTGTGCCTGACTATAGAGTCACCTATGACTAGTGTGTTGGGTACATTGTTTTGCCTTATTGGCTGTGGTTGAGTGGCACACTGAGTCTGTGGGCTATGTGTCATTTGGGTTGTGTTAGTGGAGGGAGGTGCTTGCGTTTCTGCTTTGGAGGTCTCTATTGCTTGAGCAGATTATTATTGAGAGCCTCCGCAAATGTTTTTGTGTTTCTATGTGTGGAATTTGGTTGTGTAGGTTTAGTGGGACTATGTGATGAGTGTGGTGTGGTGCAAGTGTTTACCTTCTCCTCTTGACTATCAAGTTCAGTCTTAGTTGGAGAGAGCTTTACCTCCAGTTTGGCTGGATAAGTGCATCTCTC
>NC_056744.1:228661806-228694306 GCF_019279795.1 Protopterus annectens
TGTGTTGTATTTTCATGTTTTAAATGGAAATAGGTATGGGGGCTGTGCCCCCCACACCCCCCTAACTATATATATCAACTCCAGGGTCGCACAACATCGGGGAGGGGGGTAATTCCCAGTTTTTTGACTTGAATACTGGTTGTCGACCAAATGAGCTGTCGACCAAATGAATGTCGATCAAATGGTCTGTCAATATTATGAAGTAGACCCATATATATATATATATATATATATGTGTGTGTGTGTGTGTGTGTGTGTGTGTGTGTGTGTGTGTGTGTGTGTGTACATATACACATATATGATGAAAAATATGGGATTATATAAAGGTAAGCAGATAAAAGTTTTTGCAGATAAGAATATAATCCATTATTTGACAGTTTCATATCTGCAGTAATAGTCAGAAAAGTATATTCTGTCTTGCTTATATATTACTACAAATGCCTTTAATGTGTTAACTAAAGAAAACCTTTATTTAGAATTAAAATTTTAAATTACTTATAAGTTAAATAACTTCTTTAATTATTTTTTATAATGCATACATTTTTACTAATGGGCTGTTAATACAAGAATTTTTGTCATACAAATTGAGTAAACCAGGGGTTCCTTCTTTCTCCTGTATGATTTATTCTGATTTTGCAATCGCATTACAGTTGTGGATCATAAAACAAAACTGATCCACAATCCTAAAATGATCAAAGCTTTATAACTTGCCTTGCAGTGTGACACAATTCTTACGTGGCAACATACCTCTCAGTTTTACAGATTGTCACAGAATCTCCAGATTTCTGCCTCATATTTTTGGCCTGTTCCTTATAAAATCTTTGGTTGTCTGCCAACTCATTATAAATTGAAGTGATTCATTAATCCTAGATACTTGAGTTTCAGCCATCATATCCTTCAGAAAATGCATGTCAATGCCAAATCAGTTATTCTACATCAACTTTCTATTATTGTAAGAGCAATATGTAAAACCTGTTTCTGATTATGGGTCTTTGTCCCCCCATTATTTTTAGCTTTGTCCAGACTTCTTTAGCCAAGAGGTTGAGAGGTATGCCTGGCAGTAGTCATAACTCTGGAGTGCTACAAGCCGTCCATGCTTAGAAGTGTATTTTTATTGCATTCTTGAACTGTACTTTTCAGATACATCCCTCAACTGAAACAGGAGTGTGTTCCACCAATAATGATATGTCCGAGTAACGGCGGTACTTAGTTTTTGAGTCTGATTTAAACTTGTCATGTTTTCTATGATCTTGATGCTTTAGCTTCCATTTCATGATTTTAGATGTAGAGGGTTACTTGTGTGCAAAGTGAGGTTATGTAGACACGAGAAATCAAATTCAAGTCAGGTTAAATGAGGTTGCAAGTGTCTGAATGCAGAATGTACATTTCTGTTAAAATCCTATTCCATTCTGTACAGACGGCAATAAGCAAGATGATAGGTACCAATATTATAGCAGAGAGAGAAGAAGAATGGTAACTGGTAGTCAGACGAAAGCATTGAGCAGCTCTGTACACATCATTTATTTCCTAACAAATAATTTATCCATTCAAGTAAGATAGAAGGATGAAATATTCTTTAAACAGAGCAGTTAATAGCAGATACATGGCAGCACTGCCCTTATTAATCCTAAATGAAATCTGTCCCTAATGTCAGGATGGTAACTGTTTCTTCTAGACCATGGGTCATTTTAATTGGGCTTTAACTTGCTTTAGGTAACTGTGTCATGCCCAGGCCATCATAAGCTTGGTATATTGCCAATGATTTTCAGTGCTTATTTGTTTGCTAGTTGTTGCTGCAGTAGAGAATGAATATTTCACTTCTATGTACACAACGTACCACTACAGCCCATGAAAAACTGAGGGAGTGGTTAGTTGGTGATGCTTCACCATGCATGGTGACAGGCAGCTTCTACTGCCTTCCAAAAACTGTGAGACAAGTGCATTTTCAGAGCACGTGTTCCTAAATACCTGAGGCACCTACTTTGCAGCACCAGGTCTGGTTATCTCTCAAATCCCTATGGGATATTACATATTTGGAGAACATTTTCCACTAAAAGATTTGCAACCGCAGTAAAAAAATAACTAAGCTGGAAGCTGCTATGATTTGTGCTTTTTATTAATTTGCAAAGTTTAGGTAACATGATGCAGAATATCATTGTTGTTAGCATTCCGGAACTGAAAAGCATCACAGGCTGTTTTTTAAAGTGGTGAATGGTTCATGTTATGCCTCTTTGTCCAAGCAGATCTTCAAGCTTCAAATGAATTACAGATGTTGACTCTACCACCTTTCTGAATATGGCTTTACCTAATGTTTGCAGAAGGAAGTGGTTAATTCAATGCCAAGGATTCAGTGATGAGGTAAAGCTCTTGAGTCAAACTCTTACATTTGTGTGGGGCAAGTAGAATGCACTGGAGAAAGTTCTTTAACTCAAGTGCAGTTCATCTATAGTGAAAAATTTAAAAGTTCAGTTTTAACTTGACATTGCAAACACATTATTCCTTTAAGCTATTTCTAATTACCTTCGGTCCAAGTCAGTTTGATGTCTTTCAGAAGAACAGAACAGTTTGTTACAGCGGATAGTCTTGGTACTCCAGTTTAGGTCAAGCTGCCTTGACACTCTCAAACATATCCACAAGCAGGTAACTCATTCTGCTTGGGTAGCAAAAGGAAGGCTTCTTGCCTTTCCTGAATAAATCCACTAGGGAGCTTATATTAGTTATGGCTATGCCAACATTGTTCACTAGTATATCTACAATTGTGTTGATTATAAAATCCCTCTTGTTGAGAGGCAAAGATCTCTAATGTTGCGGGCATTCAGTCATTCTTTTACCAGAGCATTTTGGCTGTTCCAGACTACCTGTGATGTTACATGCTTTTACTACTGTGTTACACTGATTATCTATGCAGCTATCAGGGTTCCACCATAATGTATAGCACATACAGAGCTTAAAAATGACATTTCTGATCTACTAAATAGCCACTATACCACAATGACTATCCTTCTGTCCTTCTGAGCACAGAAGCCCCTTTTATTCTGTACTGAATGGAATATGTTATGGGATGAGGAAAACCCATCAACATTCCTGGATATGTTTCCAGGTCTATGACTGATTGCAGAATGAATCAACTGTAATATTAAAGTCCACTCACATAATTTGGTGATGTCACCCCTTTGATTGTATAACCATTATAGGAGTGAATGGTCAGTTACAAGAATTAATCTGTACCCTAATAAAGAATACTGTAATATAAATTTCTGCACTGATAATAAATGTACATTCACTCTGTGGCAGAGATTTCATGTCAGCCTGACTTAATTTCCTTCTGATATAACAGACAGGGTGTTCTTCACCCCCCATTTTGTGATGAAGCATATCTCCTAACTCTAACTGAGATGCATTAGTATGAATAATGAAGGACTTATCAAACTCCGAGATAGCTAAGACTGACACTGACCACACAGGGACTTTCAGATTGCTAAAACTGTCACCTGCTGCTGTTTCACCATATATGAATGAGTGTCTTCCCTTTTGCTAGGTTTGTCAGAGGTCAGGCTATAATGGTTTAAAGGGGTAAGAACTTTATAAATTGTTTACTAGCCCTAAAATACTTTCACTTGTTTGTGATTGGATATACACCAATTCCTGATGACTTCTATTTTGTGGCACTTTGAAATATAATAACCCCTCTCCTAATCACACATCCTAAGTATCTGTCTTCTGTCTTGCAAGACTTACTTTTGGCAGCATTAATAACTCCTGCCTGTCTTTCAAACTTTAGCACAGCTTGTACTTTGGATAAATGTTACTTCTAATTCTCTGAAGAAATTACTATATCATCAAGGTCTGCAGCCAGTTACCTAACATGATGCATTAGAGCTTCATCCATGAGCTCTTGAAACATGACATGAGTTGTGTGAAGTCTCAAAGGTAAGGCCGTATAATGAAAGATATGTTCTGAGGTGCAGAATGCTATCTTTCATTTGGTTTCAGAGGTGGGGTTTATCTACCAATAGCCCATGGTGAAATACAAGGTGGTCAAAAATATTCACTCCGGTCAATGAATAACTGTCAAGTTTGAATATATCATTCAGATTTCAGAAATTGTTTCCGAATCTTGGGAGCCAACATGCTCGGACTGTTCCATTCACTTTGGGACTATTTCCTAACTCCCGGATTAGGAATGTTTCTCACTTCATAACTTATTGCCTTCCTTTAGGACTGTACAAGGTTTTAGGTTGACCTTCACTACTGGCATAATATCATTATGATGGCAGTAGTAAATGTGTTCTATGAGGTATCTCAGAAATAGAAAAACATTTCTCAGTAAGGCATTTTTAACTTCTTGTTTCAGGGTATTGGACAGAGGTTGATATATTTGAAAAAGAGACATAAAATTTTTGGATACCATGCAGTTTCTGCTTTAGTCCGCTCTCATGCTGATTACAGAAGCTTCAGTTTCCCTCACATTTATTATTTATTTATTTCACATTTGTTAACCGGGTTAGTCCAACTGAGTTTGCAAACAAACCCATTTTCAGTGGAGACCCAAGGGGAAAGAGCCCCAGCACACATAAGAAAAGATAAACATTTAGGACAAAAACTATTAAAAACATTGCAAATACGAAATTAATTATAAAGAGAAAAAAATATATGAACATTAAGGGTTGCACTGATAGTAGTGGACTAAAATTTATTACATATGAGAATAAAAATAAAAAGATAATCATTGTTCAGAAGAAAGACAGTGTATAGACATTGATAGGAAGTGGGGGGAAACAGATAAATAGTGTGGAGAATGGGAGGGGGCTATAATAGGGCTATCGTAGTAGAGCTGAGAGTTTAGGAGATTAGTTTAAGCAGAAGTTACTAACAAAGAAAGAAAGTTAGGAGATGCAACAGATTATACAGTAGGACAGACTAAGACTATGTGTGGTCAAGGCAATAGCATAATTTCAAGTTTAGTAGGTGGGATTTAAGCTCCTTTTTAAAACAGAGAAAGGAAAGGTTGGATCTAATATGGAGAGGGAGTTTGTTCCAATTTAGTGACACTGAGTGTTTGTAAAGTAGTTTGCCAATATTCCTTTTGGGTTTATAAACTGAGAGAAAATGCTGATCAGCACTCCAGAGAGACTGATGGGGAGAGTAGAGAGTTACATGGGAGGCAAGAGCAGGGCAGGCAGAGGGGTTGTTGAGGATGGAAAAGGTAGTGTGGAGTTGCGATTGTAGGAGGTGTGGAAATTCCAGTCACTGAAGTTTGTTTACTGATAGGCAGTGATGTGAAGAGAGTGGTTGCTTTAGAATAAATCTGGCTATTTTGTTGTATGCTTGTTCCAGTTTCTGCACTGAGGTAGTTTGGGTATCGGTAAGGATGGGGGAAGCATATAGATGACTGGGTAAGAGAAATGCCTACGCGAGTACATTTAGTGGCAGTAGTGAGGAATTTTTTGTTCCTATAAATAGTCCAAGTCTTTGGTGTTTTTTTTTTTTTTTGATGGCCTGTTGTTTGTGCAAGTCAAATTTTAGTTGGTCATCAATTGTTACCCCAAGGAGTTTGGTGTGTGAGACAGGGGAGATAGTGGTGCTATCTAGGGAAGAAAGAGAAAAGTTGGATTTAAGGTGAGAGAGTGTCTGAGGTAGGAAGAGAAGGAGTTGAGTTTTCTTAGGGTTAAGGATTAGTTGATTGTTTCTGAGCCATTTTTCAACAGAGATAAAGGAAGTCTGTGCTAGTGAGTGTAGTTCAGAGATAGTATTGGAGATATATAAGAGAATAGAGTCATCTGCTTATTGGATTACAGATGAGAGACTGCAGGATGAATGTAGGTTGTTGGTAAAAATGTTGAAAGAGCGTTCCAAGTATGGAGCCTTGGGGTACTCCTGTTTGAACAGCAAGGAAGGGTGAGAAAGCCTGCTGCCATCTAACAGCTTTTTTTCTGCCAGCAAGTTAGGATTGGAACCAGTCAAGAGTAGAAGGACAGATGTTTAGGTCTGAGAGTTTGTTGAGAAGGATGGGATGAGACATAGTGTTGAAGGCTTTAGAGACATCAAGGAAATATACAGGAGATGAGGTTGTTGTCCCTAGCTTCTGCAAACTTTTGAGTAAAGGATAGTAAGGCAGTCGAGGTACTGTGTTTAGGGCGGAAACCATGTTGCGAGGGGGTGAGGAGATTTTCATGAATGAGATAGGACAGTAGTTGAGTATGTATACATTTTTCAAGGATCTTAGAGAGTGGTGATAGAATAGCGATTGATCTATAGTTAGAGGGTTCAACAGAGTTGCCACCTTTGTGCAGAGGAGTGGTAGAGAAGGATTTCCATATTTCTGGTGCAGTAGAATCCGGAATGGAGCGGTTGATTAAGATAGCTACAGTATATGCAATAGAGTCAGCAGCAATTTTCAGAAATTGAGGGGGTATTTATCAGTGGAGGCAGAGCATGATTTTAGTTTAAGAAGCAGGGATTTGATGTATTTAGTAGAAACAGGTTGCAAGGTAGAAGGCTGAGAGACAGAGGAACATAGAGGTTTAGGGGGAGGTGAGGGTGACAGATAAGAGTTGGGATGAGCAGAGTTACCAGAGGGCAGGAGTTTAGAGATGCTGTCTATGAAGTGTTTGTTGAGTAAGTCTGCAGTTTCAGTGGGAGAATGATAGGGGAAAGGGTTAGGGATGGTAGGAGAACCAGTGTGGAGCAGGGAGTTGATAGTAATCGCTAATTAATAATTAATAATTAGTAATTGATAGTCGCTTGGGTGAGAGCTTTGAAATTTAGTGAAATATTGGCATTTATCCAAAATAATACATTTTTTGACACGATTTCTGAGTTGCTTATAACCTTGGAGAAAGGTGGGAGTTTTAGTGGTTTGCCATTTTTTCCATAGAGCATCTTTTTCATGCATCAAAGTATGTGTAGCTTTGGAGTGCTAGGGTGCAAAATTAGATTTGGTTCTGATTTTGTGAGTTGGGGAAAGAGAGTTTAGGACATCAGGGAAAATGTGGTTGAATTTAGTAACAGCATCACTGAGAAGGAGAGTTTTTAGGAAAGACCAGTTGATGACAGAGAGTCTACAGCTAAAGGTTTCAGGGGAAAAGTTAGTCAGTTTCCTATAATTTCTGTAGAGATGGGGCTTAGAGAGATGAGAGTGCCTTAAGATAGAGATGGAAGAATGGTCACTAATAGAGTCAGGGAAGGTAGAAGGGTTACAGTAGTTATTTGGAGAGTTGGTCAAGATCTAGTCAATTGTGGAACCGGTAGAGTCTTTACTGTAGTGAGTAGGGGTAGTGATCAGTTGTGAGAATCCATACAGGTTTATGAAATGTTGGGGTTAGTCACCAATAAGAGAGTTGCAATCTATATTTACATCTCCAAGAATGATGATTTCATAGGAGATAGAGGTGTTTATCCAGGAGAGTATATGCTCAAGGATAGGGATGTTTTTACCTGGGGGGGATATAGATGGAGGCAATAGCAAACGTCCTATAGTTATTGATGTGGCAGTCTAGGAGCAGTAGTACAGCAGGGCAGAAACTAGGCAGGGTAATGTCTATAGGTGTTAGCGTCAGTGAGACAGAGTACAAGATAGCCACCTCACCACCTTTTATGGGTGTCTGATCAGACATAAAGATATTGTATTGAAGTGGCAAAAATTCAGAGGAATTGATATGCGGTTTTAGCCAGGTTTCCGATAAGGCCAGGATGTGAGCTTTGTGTTGGGCCAACCATGCGTGAAGTTCAGACATTTTGTTGTTTAGGCATGGATGTTCATTGCAGAGATAGAAAGATGTTTGAGGCTGGAGATATTTGAGAATGTTTTTGGGAGACAGCAGATGAAGGTGGAGGGGTAGTGGAGAGTGGGGAGGAACCAGGATTGGGATGGATGTCACCAGAAAACAGAAGAGCAAAGACAAGATGGAAAAGGTGAGGGTGCTCAGTAAGGGGAATGGGGTACTTGAGTTTGGGCTTAGGAGTAAGAGCGGGGTAGGCCATGAGTTTAAATTTAAAACATTGAAAGGGGGAGAGACAGAAAAGAGAGGGGGCAATAGTCAGTGGAGCTTGGTAATATGTTGGAAGAGGTCTGGGAAAGGGAAAGGTGGGGGAAGAGGGGAAGATACGGAGGTCAGTGTAGTAGGAAGTGCTTAGGGCTAGTGAGATTAGAAGTGGGAGAAATAGCAGTAGGGAATAGCATTGTGTGATGGAAAAAGGAGGGAAAATATAAAAAAATATATTAGGGACGGGTGGTAGCTAGAGATAAGCAGTGTGAGGCAAGGAACAGTATTGAGTGGTGGAAATAGTGAGTATGTTAGGAGATAGTAGGTGTGCTAGGGAGTGAAAGAGTTAAGTGTGAGAAAGGCAAGCCACAGAGCAGGCAGCCCAAGGTGGGCTGGGAAAAGAGGAAGATTGGAGACCAGGTCAGAAGAGTGAAAGAGAGAGAATGCAAGTTATAGTGGTGGGAGGGGGCCGTGGGAGTGACCATACAACGAGATGAAAGTATAAATTTGAGGATACTTGGGGTGGGTGAGATTCGAGGGTGGGAGGGGAGTGAAGTGAGCCTGAGTAAAGCAAGGGGGAGTGGAGCAGGCAAAACCATGCCACAAGTAAGTTGAATGTAAGGGCCTAAAACCTGCACTTAGCATTTTAATTTTACTTTCTTTTAGTAGGAAAGACAGACCAACAGTATACAATTTTGAGGTTTTTATCGAGGTTACTTGTTCAAATGTCAAACAAATAAGTAAAACTAAATCTATGTCTGAAAGTTAGAAAGCCATAAAGGTACAAGTACTATAAGTACATAGCTGTAAAAATTCAGGTCACAGAGACAAATGTATGAATCAGTTTACTTTAGTTACAAGGGAAAAGAGGCAAAAAAATAGAACAGAAAGAGCCCTATGACTGACCAAAATGGTGACTCGCTTTGTTACACAGCACAGTAAAAGAGAGCTTAACAAATGTTTTTTATGTATTGTTTATATTTTTACCTCAATGGTTTTGGCACATTCATGCTCTGTTCTTCTCTTACCAATTTGCTGTATCTTGTGGTTCATTCTCTACCACATAAAAGACTCCTTAACATCATGTCAAGACTTATTTTCCACAGTGACAACTAAGGCAAACAGTATTTCTCTTTTTTTTTTTTAAACTCCGTGAGTCTGTGTTGTTATTATGCATCCTCTAATGCATCTCTTTCATGCCAAACTTGTGTTAATTAACTATTTGCAAAATGATTTTAATCAATTTTACAAGCGTTTTTTAGTTTTCTATTACAGCTTTAAACAGGGTTTTTTCTCCTCCCATGTATTTTTTCCTATACCCATCAAATATCAGGGATGTCTTCTACATAGTAACTAACATAGGATAAAACTTCTTAAGACTGGGTCATCTATCGTTAAGCAAAAGGTCAGGAAATAACTGATCCCAATTCTTACCATCCTGCTCAGTGGCTTTCTTTCATTTATATATCAGACTTTTATTAACACTGTCCACTTACCCATTAGTCTGAGAGTGATACTTATAAGAGCTTAACTGATTTATTTTAAAACATTGACAAAACTGGTACATAACTCTGGGCATAGATGGGGTTCCTTGGTGTATGAGTGTTTCTTTTCGAATCCCTGCCTTGGAGAAAAAATAATACTTGTTTTGTAGTCTCTTGACTTAGCATTGGCTGTTCACAAGGCTTTAAGAATTTCCATGGAATAGTTAGCAGTCACTTGAATGTACTGGCAGCCATTACCAAAGTTTACCAATGGATCTGCAGGATCAATGACATCAGAAAGAGGCATAGGAATCAGAGGTCTTCTGAACAAAATGATATGGTGTAGTGTTTCGACATTCTGAGCAAGCTTCACAGAAACTGTTAAAATATTTTATTATACAATGCCAATAAAATATTTTTATGACTTTTGCATCCCCAGGTTTCCTCTCAGCATGCATTTATGTGTCAGGTTCATCACACATGTTCTAAAGGTGTTGGAACTAACCACTGACATAGTACTCCTTCTATATATCCTGCATAGTAAGTCATTCCTCATCTCAAAATAAGGTTATATAACAGTGTCAATCTGTTCAAGTATTTCTTCTAATATTCTTAATATATTTTCTATGGCATTGCTTAATCTGTCATCATACCACTGTGTTTTCTTAAAATGTTCATTTCTTGTCTGCAAATCTGCCAAGTAAGGGACATTTTCTTAGCATATTGATGTGAAACAATGGCTATACATTTTTACCTGTGAATACAGGTATAGATTCTACTTTTCCTATTCCTTCTTCTACAAAAGACAACCCATGCCAGGCACTTTTTTCTTTGTTTTGGTTTGGCAATAAATTTGATTTTACCTCAGAAACCTTTTTCTCTTTAAATGCCTGCTGCTAAACATTCTGCTTCTAATTAGCTATATTTTAACATTATATAAGGAAACTGTTTAGATTTTATTTTATCTCTTACTGTTATCACTTTTGGTCTCTCCCTCTCTGCATCTACATAGGCATCCTTCATTACTTTAATGGCTGAAAACATCTGACAAGGGTCCATATCATGAACAATGACTTCATCCCTTTTAGTTTATGTACTGATTTATTTCACTAACATAAAAAATATGGCTTTCCAGTGATGGAAATTGGTATCTAATCACACAGTTTCTTTCCTTTCCAACTAAACTAAGATTTTAGTTTCTTTTGAAGTTTCTAGCCTTATCCCCATCTTTTAATCAGGGTGGTGTTATTTTAACAATGAGTCAGTTTGCTACCCCCTCCATTTTTACTGAGTTTTATTCTGATCACAGAGTATCTTACTGTGTTTTCTCCATAATTTCAACAGTATTTTGACCTAAGGAAAGTTTTATCTAATTACAGCATTACATAATGCAATAGCTACTAAAGTTAAATGATGTACTTTACAAAATTTGAATTTCTACATGTGCTACAGGATACTTCTTCCTGTCTAGATGGACATATATCATTTTCAGCTTATTGTCACTTTTTTTACAGGACTAAGATGGCTGTGATAAGGTAAACAGAATTCAGTGTGGAGTTCTGTAATTCAGTATTACTTTTACTATCTAAGAAGCTTCTCGCATAGCAAAATTAAATTATTTTGTTATATGGAAACATTTCTTGCTAGTCCCTCAGTTGTGGAATACTGCATTACCCATTTACGTATAAGTCGGTCTTCCTCGAAGAGCACTTGCCTTGCACCATTTTGAAACAAGGGACTTTTTTGTTACTCTCTGACAGTTGTTCAAAATAAAACACAAAATTAATAACAAAAAATGCTGTGAGATAAAGAAATCTTCGAAACAAAAATATCTAAAACCAAAATTTCTGCCCAGATCATTACAGATAAAGGTGCAGCCAATACAAGACATAGGGGTAGCAGTAAAGAAGAAAGTTAAAACTTAACTTCTAAAACTAAATTAGAATAACATTTTTCAATGGAGGGCATAAAAATGGCCAAAGCCCCATTACACTCAGCAGTCAACATTTTCACTCAACCTACAGCCATCAATTTGACACTTGGTGACTTTACAAAAAGTTTGGATAGATAAAAAAGTTGCATCTCCTTATGTGAAGATGAACTAGTTACAGTAGAAAACACTTATCATCACTAACTTGAAACATCCTTTCTAAGAAAGAAAGAACTTCTGGACTTAGAAGCACAATCAAGAAGAAATAATCTAATCCTTCATGGGGTCCCTGATGGAATGGAACACCCCAATAAGGGTGACACTGTCAAGCATATCTTTGAAACTCTACTGTGCAATCAACAAATAGTGGATAACATATTCAAGCAGCCCAATTGATCAAAAGAAGGTCCCAGCATGATTCATCTGCAAAAGCAATTCATAACAAACTTTTAAATTAATGAGATGTCTCTTTAAACCTTAAAGATATGAAAGCAAATAGGAACATAATTTAGTAGGGAAACAGAGTGTCAGTGTTGAACGTTCTACCTCTCCCATAAAAAACTGAAAAGCAAAAGCTTTCCCCTTTCTGTTCCTACTTAGTAATTAATAAAATTGTATTTCAAATGTTCATTCCTGCGAAGCTAGTTTTTACATGGAGAAATACTAGTTATCAAGTTAACTCACTCAGTGACATTAATTCGTTATTCATTAAATTATTCAACTTTACACTAACAATGAAATGGGTTTCTGTATAAGTTCTGTTGTGGGCGAATCATTAAGGTTATATGCTATATTTTGGGCTGTACTGATCTCATTCATGCTTTATTATTCTCTATTACTTACCAAATATTTGGTTTCTTCTTCTTATTTGTCCCACTGCATGGTATTTGAAGGAACATACCATTTAGTTTTACTTAGTATCATCAAATAGTTGTATGTCTAGTATGAATACCATTTTATATAGATAGTAAAAATATTCAGTATGACAATTATGACATTTCCACTAGACCTATTAGGATGTTTTGTAGGGTTGTTAAAATTGATCATCTGCTGTTACAGTAAACTATTTTTAAATATGACAGATGTTCAACTAATTTCATTATTAATTGAAATGCTGTTACAGTTGTTAGTATATATTTTATTTGTGTTGTATCTTACTCAACTCTTCTTGAGGATAAATGTACTATGGTTAGGCCTAGGTAGGTTTGGGGTAAGTTATACCTAACACAAAAACGTAGTATATTCTCCTTAATTTTCTTTTTAAAGTATTAAAAATTTGTTACCTATCCATTTACAGCCACCCACTTATCTTTATTTACTACTAATAAGTATTGTATTCACTACATCTAAATGCATTGTAAATTTAGTTTTGGATAGATGAACAACACAGGCAATTTGGTTAATGATTTTTGAAACATAAGAGGTCTCCAAAACCTGAACAAAATCAAACTAGCCCTATATTTCTTTCACAGATCTTTAGATGGTATTCTTTACATTTAAGAAACACAAATATTAAGAGAACAATGGAGGTACTTTAATAAATACTGGATAAAGTGTGCAAAATTTTAGACAACTGCTAAAATAGCACAGGTGTAGCAACTTTAATCAAAATGTCACTCTTAGCTAATATTCTGGAATCTAGCTACAGTTTCAATTACTTGAAAGCAAATGGCATTATACTGGAATTGCATTAAAATCCTTTACTAAACCCTTGGTATTGGTAAACTTTTATGCACCATGTAATGCTTAGTTTAACAGCACTATGCAGATGTATAATATATTAGCTAAATTTAAAAATATTTTTTTATAAAGCAGCAAATGTAGTACAGTAAAAATGCTGACAGTGATAGAACTAATACATCAGAATATAAAAAATTAAATGCTTCTCTTGCCATTTTACATCTTTATATGTAATATGAAATTTCAGATCCAAAGCATACAGGTAGGTTGCCAAATAATTTCTATACTTATTACTCGAATCACAAAACAAGTTGCAAAAAGTAGTGAAACACTAACACACAAAACTGCTAAACTCACTTCAAAGATGCTTGTGAAGTCAGAATATCAGGAAGATGTGCCCAAATTTATTAAGACAGTTAGCGCTTTCATCCAATAAGGTAAAACAGACTTCATCAGAATAAAATCATTCATACTAACTTCAGTTTTAAAAGTCTTTGATGAACCACATGATCAGCCCAACTGAAACTTCTTGATTTGGTCTATCATGTGATTATTCTTGTTTTAGTTCTATCATGTAAGTATTCTTGTAAATGTTTTTTCTCTTTCTTTAAACAGTAATTATGATTTCAAATGGATTGATAGTTTGGAACATTCTCCTGATATCTTGACTTTGCAAGTGTCTTTTTGGTGAATACTTATACTCACCTTGTTTTAAATGTGGTTAAGAACTGAATTTTTTTTTTCTTATTTCAAATGGTCTGATACCTAATATAGTCAATTTTGTCAGAGACCTCTCTCAGATAACTCCAAAATCTGATTATTGATCAAATCTATTTCTGATGATTGCAATAAAAAGTATGCAAATATATGGAGCCTAAACCCATTATTGTTTCAAAGAGAGGATGTAATATGAGAAATTACTAGATTTATGGAATAGTGTGTTGATGCTATGACATACAATGACACCAAACTGGACATATATTAGGCAGCTTTTAAAGCTAAAATGAAAGGATTATAAATTAGTAAAGGCTCCTGCTATAAAAAAGTTAAGAAACAAAAAGCAAATGAAATTAAATTGGCCATGGCAAATCTTGAACATCAGCTAAGCAATAAATATAATGAGGAAATTGATACTCAAATACAGAAATTAAACAAAGAACTTAAACTTCTTTGTCTACCTATCTAAATTATCATGGTATGAGAGCAGAGTATTAGAAAAATATTCAGAATGGTCACAAATGTCTTCTAAACTCTTAGTTAAATTGCTTTCAAATGGCAAAATACCTTATTTTATTCAACAAATCAATCAAAACAGAAACTCTTACTGTGATACCTCAGATACAAACATCTAAATTAATACAGCATCTCAGCTTTCTCAGAGTGAACTTTGGGCATATTTGAATAATCCGATCTTCCCTACACTAAAAAGTGAGAACTACAATTTATTAGCCAAACCTATACAAGTATCTGAAATAAAACCAGCTATCCACAATTTTAAAGAGAGGTAAAGTAAATGTTTTGAAGAACAACTCACAAAAATCATGTTAATATTATTCAAATATTTAAGTCAAGAGGAATTGTTCGATCTTTACCAGCATCAAGCTAAAAGATATTAATCTCCAAAAATCAGATGTGTCAATTTATCAACCTAGCACCCTAATCAGTGTTGATATTAAATTCTATGCCATAATATTCATGAACAGAATTGAAAAAGTACTTCCAGATATATCTCCATTCCAGTCAGATATGAACAATCATAAGATTTCCGATCATACTATAACTATAGAATGATTACAACATGTGTGTAAAAGCTATATGGTCAATATTTATGCTCATATAATGTATGCAACTAAAGCATTTGACAAAGTTAAGGTGGCATTTCTTTTTCCTATTTTAAACAATTTTGCTGTTCCCATGAATCTTATTAATCATATCCATATTCTCTATACAAACATTTCAACAAATATTTTTGTAAACAGAACTTTATCAGTCAGAGTTTTGATTAAAAATGAGGTCTACCTAGGATGCTCTCTTTCACCTTACCTCTTAAAGTTATACATTGAAGTTTTATTTCTATTAGCATCTAAGGAAAAACAAATTACATTATTCCTAATCACTTTAATCTCCAAATACCTATAACAGCATTTGCTAATGTTAACATCTAGCCCTGTCCAAATACAGATGCACCTAATATTGTGTCTTCATTAAATCTTTTTTCCAAATTTGCAAACTATAATTTAATCATACAAAAATGTTTCCTTTTTGGAGTGTTGGTAAATAGAAATAATTCTATAAATTAGTATAACCTGACTGAACTCAGTCTATTAAATAATCTAACAATTAACTTCTCAACCAAACAGAAGTAACAACTCAACCAATAAGTATAACACATGGCAAAATACTTTATTAGATATTAAAAGATGGAACCTCATGAAACTTGCTTTTTATCAAAAGCTGCAATCATTAAAATAAATATTTCCCATGACTTTTATTTCAATTTATGTCTTCTATTTACAATATCTCCAGCCAATTTTTACTAACTCTCTTTCAAGCTTAGCAAGATTTGTTTGCCATTCTAAAAGTGTCAGGTTATCATAACAAAAACTGACATGCCCCAAACAACAGGGTGAGATGAATTTCCCTGATTTTTATGCCTACTGTATTGTTTTTAATTAATTTAGATTCATTAGCTCAACTAACTGTGGTAATAAAAATATGAAATGTCTGACCTGTCTCTCTCTTTGGCACAAAATTATTAAAATCTATGCATGTCATTTTTCTGCTCTTACTTTCCTAAAATTAATGGATATTTAAAAAAATTTAAAAAATCATCTTATTATCATGACTGCAATTCTGCACGTTTATTGACAACTAGACTTATATGAAACTGGAAATTTCCCAAACCAGTTGACAGCAATCCTAATATTACTCTTAATAATTTAGTAATCAAACTTTCTTCTTTTCCACTGTTGCATGATTTTTCAGGGTGTGGTCTTATACACAACTAATAGAGTATCTTGAGTTGTCTAAAGCCTATTCACCTATCTTATCATTGACTATTTACATTGTAACAGCCCCACGCTGGGCCAGTAATCAAGGAGCCCAAATCATCACTCCTGACACTGGAGAGGGACGTTCACTTGAAATACAAATGGGATACACTCAGTATTTCCAGATGCAGACCACTTTGCATCAAGCACAATTTCCCTTAAGAGCACCCAGGGAAAATGCTCAGTCCAGGGGCTGGTTCCTCTCTATATCTGTCCATAACCCCAATAAGACTCTCCACTGGCACAGCTTAGAGTTGAGTCCTTAACTGGGATTCTCAGCTAAGCCCTCCCACACTCTTTCTGTGAAACCAGTGCTTTGTGTCTCTGCTCCAAGTAGCTGACACATATGCTCTCCTTGAGATTTGATTAGCACACACACACACACACACACACACACACACACACACACACACACACCTGGGAAAAACTGGCACAGATTCACCTGCTGTGCTCCCTCATGCCCGGACTATAAGGTTGGTATCACTGCCACTAGAACTCCTACCAGCTGCTTTAAGGCTCTTACAAGGGTACCCAATTATACTGAGTGAAATTAATATTAATACAGATGGTAACGTTGACCAAACCACAAGGAGTGGCTAGAGTCATCACCAAATAAATATGTGCAAATACTCTCAAAACTTAAATATTTTTTTCTAAAAGGACCGGTCACAATGAGAAGTTTAAATGTATTTAATAATAAATAATAAAAGAACATGAAAATAGTAAATATCTATTTACAGTAAACACCAGAGTTTCAGCACAGGGAATATTAAAAATAACACCTATGGAAAGTTTCACACAGTTACAGAAAACAGTATTTAGCTACTCTTATTATCTATTCCTGACTGACTAAAATAATTACTATTCCTACTTACTGAATAGAGCAAGGAAAGATAGGCGAGTGGTCCTTGTTGTTAGATTCAAGACATAAATCAGAATGTACCTGAGACTTCAGTCTCCTCTAATATTAAAACATTATTTCTGTACAGAATAACATCACATACATCTGGTCATCTAACTGTCTTTCCCACACTATCCCCATTACTAAAAGCTACCAGCATTTTAGCACCTATGTGTTACCATACACACAGATAGAAACTTAGCTCAGATGTGGTACAGCTGCTGGAAGACATAAAGCCATAAAATCATTTCACTCTTCCTATAGGAGCTACCAATTATTCACTAGCATAGGCATTGCATCTCTGGCTCTATTCAAAACTGTGGGATAACATCTTTATGGCTTAACCCATAAAATAATTTAATTTCAAGAATATTTTGCAAATTTGGGTGGATTAAGAATAATATCTTCACTTCCAGTATATGCTGTTACAATGTATACATTTAAACAGTTACAATAATGCTTGTACATTTCTTTTCCTTCCAGCAGGCCATACTGTTGATATATTTTAACACAAATAAACCTCACAAATACATTTTCAGCACAAGCATCTGTACAAATCAGTTTGATACACAAATGACATATAATTATTTACAAAATTCCAGCTAGCTGTGCTGGCATATGTTACAAATCCACTTCCTATTTCTTCTGGCATGGCTGGCAGTACCTCCTATACTCACATGTGTACTCATGAGATAAACTTAAATAAAACTGATTTATTTTGGAAGCTTATTTTTACTTTCAGTAAAATTCAAGCATACTTACTTATATTCAACATACTAGACTGCATTAAATGATAGTATTATAAATAGGGATTTTATAACACATTCAGTGATACTGAACATCAGTTTTATTCCCATCCAAAAATTATATTACACTCACTTTATGGTTTTAAATGATGCCCATTTAATCCCTATCAAACTAGCACATTATGACACTTTAACAGCTGATAGTTGTAGCTCTTGTAGTGTAGCTGGGGCTGATTTATTACATATCCTGTGGAAATGTAAACATTCTAAGAAATTATGGATGCATTACAATATAGAGTCAATGTTCACATTTCAAATCCATAAATTATTTCTTGGCTGTTTGCTATTTTGCACATTCCACAAACAATAATGAAACCATGCATATTAAGAGCTCTTATAATTTGCTTTGTTCTACTGAAACTATATATTACCAAACATTGGTGGAACCTTACACTATATAATTAGTTGGGTTTTATTTGGCTAGTGAATAAATACTATAAATATTTAAAATAGTTCCAAAAGATATCCCTAACGTTAATAAAATGATCACTGCTTGAATTATTACACTAAACATCTTATCGTAAATTTGTCAACCTATGGCACGTCATCTTATGTGTTTTCTTAAGCAAGAAGAGATTATCCATATTCGCTCTTCCATGTTTTTATCTTAGTCATAGGAGATTCTATAGTGGGACAAACAGATGTCCCTCTCACCAGGCTGAACAAGGAGAAAGTCATGGTCAGCTGTCTTTCTGTGCCAGAATTTGTCAGATCATGTAGGCACTCAAGTCTTTCAACAACAAGTACCGTTATGATATGGTCATAGTACATGTTGGTGTGAATGACTTGAAATGTTCATCCCTGGACTACAGACATGATTGAGCTCTCAAATTATATGTCATAGGCAGGTATGTACCTAGCCCTGAGCAGCATATTACCCTCACTTAGGATACCACAATATAAACAGAAAATCATTGACTTCAATAATTGACTTAGTTTCTGGTGTCATTCTAAGGGGATCCAGTTTCTGTCAGCCTGTGATAACATGATCAGTAGACCTTGATGCTTTGTTAGAGATAGTTTTCATCTGTCATCCCTGGAATTTTGGCTACTGGCAAATGCTCTTGCCTTTTTTAGGCAATGTCAGAAGGACAAAATAGGCAACGTAAATATTTCATCAAAAAACAACCTTAAGGTTATGCTGCTAATGCTAGGAGTCTTAGTATTAAATGGCACTCACTGGAAGCAGTCCTCACCTTGGAAGATGCTGACATCTGTGCAGTCATGGAGACCTGCTTCAAGGTAGTGGAGAGCACCCCAGCCATACTGGGTTACACCGCCTCCCACATGTTCAGACCATGAATGGAAGGCATGAAAACTAAAGAAGGTGATATATCAATATTAATTAAAGATAAATACAGCTCCAGATTGGTTAAACAGGATGATTCCCTGGAAACACTTCACGTGCAACTAATTGTTGGTAGGACACCTATTCAAGTCATTGCCAGCTAAAGGATCCCCTCCATGAATCAAGGCATCCACTCTACCTACTTGGATTTACTGGAATCCATCAAGATATATCCTAACACCATGGTTCTGGGTGATTTTAATTACCTATCCACTGATTGGGAAAAATACTAGTGCTTAAACTAATTTTCCCAAAGGTTCCTTGAGTTCATTAACTCCAATGATCTAGACCAACTGGTGGACACCCAACTAGGGGAGAAAACATCTTGGATCTGGTGCTTACCAATATAGGGAATGTTTGTAGCACCCCCACTGTGAGGTGTTCCCTTGTCAGATCTGATCACAAATCAGTCTCACTTGACATAACTATCACACTGCCCCCTAGAGGGTCAGCTCAGGTTGGACGGTTTGGAGACAAAGCCAGAGAGGCGAGATTGCATTGGTTTGGGCATGTGCTGAGGAGGGATGCTGGGTATAGTGGGAAAAGTATGTTAAGGATGGAGCTCCAGGTAAGAGGAAAAGAGGAATGCCTAAGTTTAGGTTTATGGATGTGGTGAGAGAGGACATGCAGGTGGTTGGTGTGACAGAGCAAGATGCAGAGGACAGGAAGAAATGGAAACATATGATCTGCTGTGGCAACCCCTAACAGGAACAGCCAAAAGAGAAGAAGATCACCCCCCACCCTGCAGCAACTAACCAAAAACCTTCTCAAAAGCAGATTATATCCTTCTAAGGGATGGTATAAAAATTTTCACGGGACGTCCCCCCTCAGATAGAACTGACAATTATGCTGAGTCCTGCACCAATGCTTTTTACAAACACCTGTATAACTACATTGACATAGCCACACCTGAAAAATCAAAACAAGCTCTTCAACAAAGAGCAAACCTGCCTGCTGGACAACTGTCATTAACAGGCCTTACAATAAAAGGAAGAAATTGTTGTCCAAAAGTAAGATGGAGAGTCCCCTAAACTGGAAACACTCCCTCCTCAGCTTAAACAAGTAAATAAGACATCTTTTAAAGTCCTCCAAAGCAAACTACGAAGCATAATTAGTGATCTCAACCATAAGTTGTTCTTTAGTTACATCTGTAGCCTGAAAGGTAAGACCTAGATTTGTGCTGAAATGTTAGTTAATGATACCACATGCACTGAACCTGTGGACATAGCAAACCTGTTAGCTGACAGGTTCTGTAAAAACTTCACTTCCCTGTCCCCACCACACATATCCCATGATATCCTTCCACCTGTCCCCCACCTTGCATCTCTAAAGAACAGGTCATAAATGCCCTTTCTAAGGCCAAAAATACAGCATCTATGGAACAAAGTTTTCTGATGACTGCAAACGGGGAGCAGTCATAGAATCCCCAAATGATGTCAACATCCTATAAAAGAGTCTTACACAAACAAATGACTGGTGCCAAAGTCATGGCCTTAAATTCAATGCAAAAATATCTTATCATCCCTTTCAGTAAGAGCAATGTTCCTGCTGACTATCAATCACATCACTAGAAACACCCTAAGCACACACTCAGTGGTGAGACACCTGGGCACACAGGTTGACAGTAACCTTACCTTTGATCACCATGTCTCCACAGTGGTAAGAAGAGCATTATATAGCCCTCATCGCATAACTAAGGGCATGGCCTCCAGAAAAAAGAGGTTATAGCCTCCCTGTACTCTTCCCTCATCAGTCCAATAACTGAGTACAACACTCCTTTTGTTATGTACCTTTCCAGGCACCTGCAGCAACTGGAGAGACCACAAAAGTTCCTTACAAGGAGAATTCAAGGTATTCAGCATATGTCCTATGTGGATCAGCTGAAATTACTGTCACTTTACTCTGTTTCATACAGACTACTCAGAGGCAATCTCTGTCTTGCATGTAAGGCAATTGCTGACTCTTCTTTAATGGAAATCCTGCATATCTGGAAGTCCAATAGATCACAGGTTACTCGCTCTAAAGACCTTAAAGTGGTATATGACATTAATAGAACCTGGTGGAGGGACATATATTGTCTCTCAGAGGTTACCACACCTATGGAATAGACTCCCAATTCATGTCAAGCAGAGCACCTCTTTGGCCCTCTTTAAGCACAGTCTGATGATTGGATGGGTAACTGTAAATTCACTCCAGGGGTTCCATCTATGTATCTCTTGGACAGGGGCAATTAGTGCTGATATTGAAAACAAAGGCAAAACTTGGCTAGTCTTGTAAGGGCCCTAGGGACATTAGCCTAGCAACTTCCTATGATTCTATGAGCCTATCTAATGGGGCTGATTTCATTGGGTAAATATTGTATACAGCATACATAGTTTTAGTCTGTTTATTGTTTTCAGTACTGTTGATTGTTCTTTGACTTTTTTTCTCCTGATTTTGTTACTCTGTGAACAATTTCCAACATATATATATATATATATATATATATATATATATATATATATATATATATATATTTTGCATGTTTTTTACAGACATATGGCTCTTTGCTTCAATAGTCTAATGGCTTCTAGAGTTCCTTCCCATTCACAAAAGCCAATTGTTTGGCTAACAGCAGTGGTTCAAAGACAATATGCTGATTATACTATTATCACAGTTATTTTATCACACTCCATTTGCACATTTTCATTATCAGCATGTTCATAAGAAAACACATTTTGAAAGGTACAGCAATTATATTTTCATTTCCATTATGTTGGCTAGAAATCATGCTTTTTGTAAGGCACAACAGTCTTATTACTAGTTAAACGCTGTTAAGCAATGTACTACCTCTTCCCCTCATCTAAAATAAATTATACTTCATTCTCTGACAGTTTTTGTGTATTTACAGATGCCAGTACATTCTTTGTTACAGTCTTAGTCTGCTCAGGTTTTAACAATACTTCACTGGCTAGTAGCTGGTACTAAGAATACTTGTTCACAAAATGGAGGAGTCCAGCTGTCTCCAGGAAGGGAAAGTAGTTTAATTCAGTCACCCTTGTTAGAAACGGACTGCAAAAACAGAGCTTAATATTTCCACACAGATGTTATATCTGAACAAATCCACAGCAACCTTGGCAAGCACAATTATTTATTCATAAAGAAATAAGTGCTCTTGTTTCATACAAGAAGAAGCTTCATCAGATAAAAGTCTCAGCATCAAAAACTTTAAATCATTACAAAGGCACACTAAGACACCCATCCCAATTCCATTCATGATAAGAAATGCCATAAAATTCATTTTTACAGCAAATCTACATAAAATAATATATATATATATATATATATATATATATATATATATATATATATATATATATATGCACATGTTTATCTTTAAAAACCAATTCCATATATATTCAAATAGTCAAGTAAGTTATCTCTCCAATGCTTTAAGTTTTAAAATCCAGCTAATTGAAACCTATCCATTCAAACCTGGCCACCATATAGCATTCAAGCATAGCTGCCAGATCAATCACATCTTTTTAATAGTAAAGAGCATGCTCCACCCCTTTTATTTAGCTGTAAAGTTTCCAGTACTGTAAATCTGAGACAATGTCCTTCGTTTTCTGCACAGTGTTTAGACAAGGCATTTGTCTCTTTTTTAAGTATAGTATAGTATCTCTCAAATGTTCACATATACATGACTTAAGCTTTTTGTAAGTTTTACTTATATAAAAACATACACAACAACAGCATAGGACACAATACACCACCTTCTCTAACAAACAAGAATATTTAATTTGCAGTTTCACCTTATAACCATTGATGGTTACCTCTGAAGCAGCTATTACTGATGAACAATATGAGCAAAAATCACACTTTTTCATAGAACCTTTGCTCTGGGAAACTACCTGTTTCTCAAACACATTTTTCAGATTCATCCCTTTCCTGTAAACAAAAATATTTTTTTTGGTAATAAGATCCCTTAAATCTTTATCCGATTTTATGATTTGCCAGTTTTTCATCAGTATATTTGTTATTTGCCAACTATGTGGTGATGAAATAATTCTTACACTCCACATCAATACTTTTTTCATTATTACCAATCAAATGCCCACAGGGACCAAATCCATGTTATCAGTTGACAAAATTCTCTCTAGGCCAGTAGAATTTACATCACTTGGATAAACTGGTACCTATATTAAAATGGGCACAAAATGTCCCCATTCTCTTTCATTCAGGATCTCTAGCACAATTTCATCTATTAGGGAGCAGGGATAGCCACTCATAAGAAATATACCTTTCAGAAGGTCACATTCGTCCAAGAAAAATTCCATAGTGGCACCATTCTTGCTGTCCTGATGAACTGACCCTTCACCATAGCCTGCTTTTACTTAAAAAGATGTGCACTAAAAATGTAATAACGTGTTTGAGTATGCTTCTTTTCTAAAAGTCCTGGAAACAAATCTATTATTCACTCTATGCTTTGATAGAAACATATCCAGGAATGCAATTTTTTCCTCTACTATTGCATGTGTGAATTTCAAAAAAGATGCTCTTATGCTCTACCATAAATATAATCCAAAAATTGAGGAATTACTTCTTTAGGGCCATCCCAAATAAAAAAAAAAACATGTCATCCAAAAAAATGTGTATAAAGATGACAGTATTGGTGGAACCCTGAACTGAACAAAAACCTATGCTCCCAACATAACATTACAATATTTGCATATACACCACCATATGGTGAACTCATAACCACCCCTTTGTGTTGTATCTAAAATTATTTTTCCAGTATGATGCAATTATTAAACAGAACCATCTCCAATAATTGTTCCAACACATTAATTTGTATTTGTGGAACACCTTTTTCAACTAAATGCTCACAAAATCACTGAATTCCTACATCAAGTGGAATTACAGAATATAAATCCTCAATATCCACAGTGATGAAAACAAAATCAGTCTTGAACTGAATTCTGTTTATTTTGTTCAAGAATTCCCAAGAGTCCTTACAAATATATGGTTCCTCCATCACTCAGTCCTTCAACTTAATATCAACAGATTTGGCTATAGGATATGTGATAGACCCTCTTGCATCTACTATTGGACACATTGGTGGCTAGTGGATATTTTTATGCAACTTAGGCAACCCAAAGATTGTTGGGATCTTAGGAAAAGAGACATCCAAAAAATTAAATTCCTCAATGGAGATACTTCCTTCAATGAATAAATCCTGCAAAGCCCCTTTTATTGCCCTATAGGCACCATTTAATTGATATAAAAGAACTAAGCTCATATGTTTCAGTTGCTAAGATTTCTTTTATCATACCATTGTAATCCACCTTACTCATTATCACCACACCACCCCCCCTTATCAGGTTTCATAATTCGTATGGATTTCTCACCACTAAGTATTTCAAGCTCTAACTACTCAGCCTGACTCATATTATTTTCTGTATGATTCCCATACATACTTATGTATGTCGAGTTCACACAATTTTTCAAACAATTCAAGGGTGGCATGGATCAGGGGGGTTATAAGTGCTTGGAATACTAAATGGTTTTGTAGTCAACCTCACGTCCTTAAACAAAAAAACTCAGATTGAGTTTCCTCATAAAAAGTCTCAAATCGATTAACACATTTGACAAGTCCATTTTCTTACTAGGGACAACTGTGAGGCCCTTCGCAAATAAATCACCACAAACCATTTCTTTTTAAAAAACAACTAAAACCATATCTCAATAATCACTGGCTATGCACCTGTACTAACCCTGACTAATTTCCCCCACTCACTCTTCTCACCCTTCCTTCATTTACTACCTATTACAAATTAACAACATATCCTATAGTACACAAATTTTATGTATATATGTATATAAGTAAAAGTTATCTCTGTACCTTAAAGAACTGGATTAATATTCTACAGTATTTGTTAAAACTTTTGTATTATCTTATATTTTTTTGATTTTTTTGACAACACTGTATAACTTCTATTCTTTTAGCATCTATTTACTCTGTACAAATACGTGGAGCTTTTCTCCCCGGGCCTCTACTGGAAATGGACATGCATCCAGTTAGACTAGCCCGGTCAACAAATGTAAAATGTAAATGTAAATGTAGTATACTTTAACCTACTTAGTATACTACCCTTCTAAGACCTGTTTCTAGTAAGAGTAGGTTATAATTGAAAAAAAAAAGAGAGAGAAAAAACCTTTTAATTCTTCTATTTTTTATATTCTTTTAAGAATTTCTTTAGCTAACATGTTATGCTAAAATTATTGCTGTATAAAACTGCTTTTATGGTATAATTATTGCAGTTTAAAACTGTTTTGATGTTACTCTCTATTAAATTGTATGTTTTTTCCTTGGAGCTTTTCTCCCCGGGCCTCTACTGAAAATGGACATATATCCAGTTAGACTAGCCCGGTCAACAAATGTAAAATAAAATAAATAAAATAAAATAAATAAATAAAATGGTACTAATGAATAATTATAAATTTCAAACTCTTCCTCACTATTTGAAGTTATTCTAAAACTTAAAGCATTGGAGAGATGACTTACTTGACTATTTGAAAATATATATGGAATTTGTTTTTAAAGATAAACATGTGTGTATATATATATATATATATATATATATATATATATATATATATATATATATTTTATCTAGATTTGCTGTAAAATTTTTATTTTATGGCATTTTTTATCATTAAAAGAATTGGGGTGTGTGTCTTCGTGTGGATTTGTAATGCTTGACATTTTAAAGGGGTGTATATAAAGCTGAAGTTTTGATGCTAAGACTTTGATGAAGTTTCTTTTTGTATGAAACAAAAGCGCTTATCATTTCTTTATGAATAAATAACTGTTTGTGTTCACCAAGATTGTTGTGGATTGGTTCAGATATAACATCTGTGTGGAAATATTAAGCTCTGTTTTTGCAGTCCATTTTTAACAAAAGTAACTGAATTAAACTACTTTCCCTTCCTGGAGAAAGCTGAACTCTTCTATTTTGTGAATAGGTATTCTTGGTGTTTGTTCTAATTTTTTCATTTAGTTGCTCGTAATCTCAGGATAATTTTGAAAAGCATATTTGTTCCCTTTTTAATTTAGCAATGGCTGAAATGTCTATATTTTACTTGTACTGTTCACTTTTGGTTCTATTCATATGTTTGAGATGTTTGTGTTAGATCACAGACATTTGAGTTTTCACTGTTTACCTGGATTAAATATCCAGGTATGAAATACTATTTCTTGTGTTTCAGAAAATATACCATTCCTATCTAGTATTTTTTTTTCAGTTTTTAATAGTCCATGAGGGCAACAAATTCTATAGCTGTATATTCCCTAAATGCTTTCCCAGTAATTGTGAGAAAAACATTTTAGCTTAGTAAGACTGATCCTAATACTTCTGGGTGGCATACCTTTCAAATGTATGGATAGGTAAGCTTTGAAGTCATCCTTAGATTTATTAGTGGAGAGGTTATCTTTGTGGTGGCTACTGCAGTGGGCATCACAAATATCTGTTCCTGGGACTGGCTCAATGTTTATCACCAGACCCTCTCCACCCCCGAGGACCCATTGAATGCTGACCCAGATTTGTGTTGGTCTGCACCAGAGTCTCTATGAGCCTAAGTAGAAAGGGCACAAGTATGAGTAATTTGGTTTACATTTTGGATAGCCCTTACATAAATAATCTGCTCAGCAGAGCTGTGGTACACAACATGGAGTTGAGGGCCAGTTAATGTCAATATGTTTGGTAAAGTTGGTCTCCTTAAGTGTGAACCAGTAAAAATAACATTGAAACCAAAGACAGTCTTCTGTGCTTTAACCACACTCTGGTGAGTACCATTTCCTATACGGTCCAAAATAGAGAAAGAACTCAAAGGAATACAAAAACTTGATGTGATTGAAAGTATAGCTGAATGGTGTGCACCAATGGCCCCAGTTCAAAAAAGAATGTCTGTGTCTGAATATGTATAGATTTAAAAAGGCTTAATGGAGCAGTAATACAATAAAGGTTTGTTCTACAGGTAAGTACTGGGCTAGCTACAATTGTGGGCCATTTCAAGCCTGGCCAGTTTTTCAATGAAAGGTGAGAATCAAACCATGTACCTTGTGTTTGTATAGGAAACAGCTTAATGAATATGCTAAGCCCCAACCCCAAAATCTTCCTCACCAGGGGACACCCCGATTACAGTAGAAGACACACCACCTAAACTGGTCAATGTTAAAGTGTTTTTCACATTAAATGCTTCAAGTTAGTTTTGGCAAATCCCCTTAGAGGAAGATAGCCAAAAACTGACAGACTTTATTACCTCAGTGGATTGGTTGTGTTTCTAGAGGCTGCAGTTTTGAATAAATTCGGCACCTGAAATATTTAAATTTAAAATGAGTGACTTTCTAAGAAAACATGAAGGTGTTGTTCCTGATATTGTCATAGATGACATACTGGTTTTCAGCCCACATAAAGATATGCAAGATTCAAGGTCAAAAGCAATGTTTCAAACCATAAAATCTTCAGATTTAAAACTAAACCAATACAAATGCTACTTTGGAAAGACTGAGCGACGATATTTTGTTCATAGCATAAGTGCAATACAATTAGACTAGATACCAACTAGATCAGGGCAATAGCAGATGTGAAGAGTCCAGCTTTCCCAAATGAGTTGCAACAAGTACAGGGCATGATTATCTTCTTGGGCAAGCTTGTGACAGATCTCTCTACTATGTCATAGCAGAAGAGATACTTGTTAAAGAAAGGTTTACCCTATTGTGATGAGAGGCTTAAGCCCAGGATTTCAGCAAAGTAAAACAAATGCTTGCAAGACCTCTAGTATCTATGGTGTCTCTAAGCTAATAATTGTGAATGCTGATATTGTTAGTTATAGTCTAGATAATCATTCCTCCAAATAAATAAAACTGTCAAATGTCCTGTTGCTTAATACTTCAGAACTTTAATTGATGTTGAACAGAGATATTCACAGATCATGAAAGTGTACCTTGTGAGTGAGTGAGTGAGTGAGTGAGTGAGTGAGTGAGTGAGTGAGTGAGTGAGTGAGTGAGTGAGTGAGTGAGTTGAGTAAGTGCCTGAGCAGGAGAAAGAGCTTCTATATACATATTAGAGCTAAGATAGTTTCCAATTCCAGACTGGCCATAAACTATTGATTCCACTGATAATTTTCTATTATCTGGATACGGTACCACACAGATGTCAAAAATTACTCAAGATGCCAAGTCAGGAGACTCAAGATGGTTCAACATGGTTCAATACCAAAGCAATTCATGCGCCTAGGAAATACTCGATCATGGCTGAAGTGTTATCCAAAAATGTTCTTCATGACTAGATGGTGTTAGAAACAGAATCATTTTGCTGTCTATGTGCAGGTCATAGGACAATAAGACTAGTAACTACCAAAAGACTAGAAAAGTTAAAGCAATCTACTAGGAATGGCAGTGTGCTGCAAACTATTATCAATCATGTCTGAAATGTATGGCCTAACTGCTGGACAGAGATGTAACATCTCTTTGTAGAAGTATCATACTGTCAGACCACAACTGTCAGATCTTATGGGCTTGATGCTGAACCAGGACAGAATGTTAGCACCCTCATAACAACCAACATATCTGTTAGAGCAGACACATGGAGGACATCAGGGTCTCACAAAATATAGTGAAACAGATAAGCAAAGCTTCTATTAAGTGTCATATTTGTATTATCCATAAACCATCTTAGAAAAGAGAGCCATTATTGCAAACACCCTTACGACAAGCTCCTTGGCCAAAGGTAGCTCCTGCTGACTTGTGTGATTTTAAGGGTGAAAAGTAATAATAATAGACTATTACTCTAATGATATAAATATATTACAAGTATTATTTCTAGTAACAAAATAATAGCTAGGTTAAAGACTATGCTTACAAGATATAAAATACCCACTAAACTGGTTACTGCCAATGTTACACAACTTCACGTCAACCGAGTTCCAGTAGTTTGCTAACAACTATGTTTTGTTCATATTATGTCAAGTACTCACTATCCTCAAGCAAATGAAGCTACTGAGGGAGCATTCCAAACAGTCAAAAGGATTTTGAGAGACTGAGATCTTCTGAGAGCATTCTTGTCATATCAAGCTACTCCACACAATGCCACAGAGGTAAGCCTATCCCATCTAATGCTTGGAAGGCAAATAAGAGCTAACATACCAATGTTCAAAACAAACCTAAGTCAAAAGTATTTCATAAGAGTCAGTAATACAACATGACTAAAAAAATTAAAGCTTTATTCAAAAGAAATCTATAATAAATGCTGTTCATCTCAACCACTAGCTGTCCTTCAGCTGTGCCAGTTAAGTTAAGGGGAGAAGAAACTGGAACATAGTTGGAGTCACAGTGTGAAAAACTGATGAACTAAGGACATACATGGTACAAACCAAGACCAACGCCATAGTTTGATGCAATGAGAGGTGTGTTCAAACAGTTCTAGATGAGCCATAAGATGAAAAATTAATTCCTTTTCAAAACAGGTTTATTGTTTTAACATATAAGAGAAATATCATAACAATTTTATACAAGTAATTAAAAATAGATATTATTATAATATTCAACAAAACAACTAAAGTATTTACAAAGACATCCACTACAATCAGATCAATTAATTAAACTAAAATACCAAGCTATTGAAATTAGAATTTTTTTAACAAATTTTGTAAATTATCCCATACAATATAATAAGATGTTTTTCTAGTTGTTCTTGTCCTAATTGTGTTTATTTCCATATGGCACACTATATTCATAACATTTTTAAATTCATTGAACGAAGGAGGTGTATCTGAAATCCAATTTCTGGTTATTATTTTCCTAGACACTGCTAGAATAGACCATAACAAGGGAAGCTTAACCTTTTTAACACTTTGAGGTACAGGTGTGTTGAATAATATAAGAGATTTAGAAATAATGAAATTATCTGTAAAAGAGCCTGCAAAAATTCATTAATTGACTTCCAGTATTCTTTCAATTTTATACAGTCATAAAACATATGAGCCCAGTCAGCATTAATTTCTACATTACATCTCTTACATAAATTATCTTTATTATTTATTTTATTCATCATCAAAGGTGTATAAAAGATCTATGTAAAATTTCCATGTATAAAGTCTCCAGACAATGGAAGACGTAGTTCTATAAGCAGATTCCAATATATATTGTTTATCTTGTTGATTTGGTGGGTCCCCATTAATAGAAGTGAAATAATTCCAGTATGAATCTACACTGTAAAAAGTTTCTTGTCTGATAATTTTATGTATGTATGAAAGTTTACCTTTATCAGAAACTTTATGTTGTAAATTTAATATCAAGTAATCAATCAGTGTTGGAATAGATTCTTTAACTGTTATAGACATTAGAGCTATTTTATTAATGAGATGTTGTCTAAAGGTCTGAACCTCTAACCAGCAAGTTTCTCTTAGATCAAATTCTTGTTTTAAGAAATCTAGATTTTTAACTTTATTATCAGATATCAACTGATACCAGTACTTTAGATCATTATCTATAGCTAAATGAGTTCCTTCAGAAGTAGATGACAAAAGCATACCCTGAGTATACATTATAGGGAATATAATAAAATGCCATTCCCTATACTTAGGGTGCATGAATATAAAGTTACGATAGCTAATAATAATGTTTAATGGGTAACAAACAATATGTTTAGGTGTAATAGGTGAAGTACAAAATTCCTTTAGTAACCATAACATGGAGTTATTTACAATCATATTTTTATGTGTTAAGGAGATTTTCATGAAGTGCATACTAATTAGCTCCCAATAATCTTTCCATTTTGCAACATATGACTGATCTATTAATAAAGTAATAACTTTTACAATAGAAGAGATAGTATATAAATTAAAGTCTGGAAAAGAAATACCCCCTTGAGACCAGCTATTAGTATGTTTCTTTAATGCAATCCTAGGTCTAGTAGGTGCCCATAGGAAATTTAACATTAGTGTATTCAGTTTCTTGATAATTATTTTTGTAGGTGGAAGTATTATTGATTGTATTAAGTATAAAATCTTGGGGAATATTATCATTTTAATAATTGTAAGTCTCTCCTCCATAGTAAAAAACATATTATTCCAGGTATTAAAAAGGTTTTGTATATTAAGAAAACAGGTATTATAATTATTATATATAATAGATTTAATATCTTTAGATAGTATTATACCTAAATAAGTTATCTGACCTGAATTGGGTACATATTTAGTAAAATCACTAATGAGAATTTTTTTTGTGTATATATAGGTAGTATTTTAGTTTTTCTTCATTGAATATTAAACCAGAAATACTTTTAAAATTTATCATTTTATCAAATAGAGACTGCATAGAAGAATTAGATCCTGCTGATGTAATTAGAACATCATCTGCAAAAAAGTTGAATTTTGGATGTTATATTTTCATCTATTTCAAAACCCTCTATGTCAGTACTGTTTCTGATCAAATTAGCCCAAGGCTCCATTACTAAAGTGAATAATAGTGGAGAAAGTGGACATCCTTGTTTTGTACCTTTAAAAATGGGTATTTTTTGTGAAACATATGTTCCTACCTTAATATAAGCCAAAGTTCCTTTGTATAAATGCTCAATTAGATTTACAAATGCATCTGAGAAGTTTGTGCACTTCAGTAAGGTAAACAGATAGTCCCAACTTACTGAATCAAATGCTGAACTTATATCAAGACTAATAAGTGTTAAATCTTTCTTTTTCCTATTTGCAAAATCAATTAATGTTAAAGTTCTTCTTATATTATCAAAAGTATTTCTATTTACAATGAAGCCTGTCTGATCTATATCTATAATGCCGGGATGATTGTCTTCAATCTATCAGCAAAAATACTCATAAACATTTTATAATCAACATTAAGTAATGAGATGGGCCGATATGAAGTACATCTAGTTGGATCTTTATTAGGTTTTAAAATTGGCGAAATAAATGTATATTGCCAAGATGGGGGGGGGTTATTAACTCAGTTTGGGCCAAAATAAAACCTTATGTATTAATGAATATGTACTTTTAGAAAGGATTTTATATATCTCTGGTATAATACCATCATTACCCGGTGCTTTGTTTGATTTAAGCATATTTATTTGTGTAATAACCTCTGTATATGAAATACTCTTGTCCAATAGTTTAATCTGTTGTTTATTAAGCTTTTTATTCATGTTTGTGGTTATAAACTCCTTTATTTTATCTTTAGGTTCCATGTTAATGTTATTATGGTTAATTTTGTAAAAGTGATTTCTAAATTCATCTAGTATTTCTGGTATACTAGAAACATTCTT
>NC_056744.1:228699306-228716806 GCF_019279795.1 Protopterus annectens
GAAAATTTCCAAAGTGATTTCTGACAGGAATATTGTTAAAATTTCCTTTCTTTTTTAGATATAGTTCAAGAACTATATAAAACAAACATATTTAGAAAGAAAATTACTTCAAAAATTAATTTTTTAAGTAATTAATTCCTGTCAGTGTAATGAAATTGGTGGAGCTGAAGAAATCTGCTTCTATCCTGTGTTCATCCTTGGCCACGCCCCCGAAAAATTAATTCCTGAGAGTGAATCAGAACTGTTAGAGCCAATGATATTAGATCCACACCTAGACTAAGTGCTCTTGTTTCTTCATATGTTACAACACAACATTACAAAGAAAAGAAGAATTTCTGAGTCCATGATATATAAAAATAATGTCTTTGCTGAAAAAACATATTCTTACTGTTGCTGATATAATCCAGGCAGCTTTACAAAGTGATTTGAGACAAGTTGTTGTTTGTTATAATTGTATGGCTAACCATTTTCCTTCCAGAGGTTCCAGTTCTATTTGAGGGACTCATACAAGAAAAGTCATGATTCCGACCTGATATCATGATTGCAACTGAGTACTATAGACAGAAAAATAACTGTTTTAAAGTTTTCCTCATATAGAAAAGGATTTCTGCTAAAAGTAATTTTTATCTCAAGTGCTGCCATTTCATAATAATTAGTATAACATGTAGAAATGTCTAGAGCACAAAGACAGTCAAAAGCATTTAAAAATAGAGAATATGTGCATATTCATAATCCATAATTTCAGAGAGAGGTTTTAATATCTTGGATGTGTGCATGTGTGTTATGTGTGGCTTCCCTATTAAATAAGTAAACATTCAGTGTTTCGAACGTTGTTTTATCGACAGCTAAATGTCAAATAGTCCAAATCCCAAACAAATGGAACAGCAAATTATTTCCTAGGGAAAATAATCGCTGGTATCGCAAATAAATAAATAAATAAACAAACAAATGCAAAATAAAGTTGGGGGCTTCACACCCCAAACCCCCCCATGTTGGGAGCTGTGCCCCCCACACCCCCCTACTTAAAAATACCAACTCCAAGATCACACCACAGTGGAGGAAATGGCAAAGTCCTGAAAACGGCCCAGTGATTTTTTTTTTCTCTAGGAAAAAAAATTGCTGTTCCGTTTGTTCGGGATTTGGCCTTTTCGACATTTAGCTGTTGATAAAGCGGCATTTGAAACATTGAACATTTGCTTAAATAATAGGGAATCTGTGTGTGTGTGTGTGTGTGTGTGTGTGTGTGTGTGTGTGTGTGTGTGTGTGTGCGCGCGCGCGAGTGTGTGTGCATGTGTGTGTGTGATATGCAATGCAGAACTGGTATACGCCTATATATACTCTGCAAATATGAACTATAGCACTAACACTTTAATATAAATGTTTAACTCTGCCATTTTAAGAATGATTGTATCCCAGAATGCATTGAGTGAGTTGCCATCAATTGGAAGTGTATTTGTGATAAATTGACTTTTAATATTGTTCTTGATTTGCAGCCATTTTGTACTACATTCGAGTTGTACTTTTACTGCAAATTCTAGTGCATCCTGATATTAGTGAACACTGCTTTCAGTATGACTGGGTAAAATGAGGTGCACATCATGACACTGATGTAGGTGGTCTTCTTCCTGCAATGGTGGGCTTCAGGACACATCAGCAACAACTGGTGTTTTTTTTTTTTTTTTAATTTCTGTAAAACGTTCACCCTATTGGGCACACTTGTTTAATGTTTAGTTTGGTACAGATGATGTGCCCTGTCATAATGACTTAATGTCATTTTGTGACGGGTGATAGGAACAAAATCTATACACGGGTCCTTTTTTAAAAGACATTTTTGCAAGAAAAAAGGGTGAAGACTTTCAATGATAAATGTAACTAGAGTATATTTATTCTCCTTTTGGATCCTTATGGAGTACAGAATACCTGAAAGAGTTAATTAAATGCTTATGAATAACAGAATGCTCCCTTCATTGAATATATCTGTAGAAGACAAATTCTTCATTTTAGTGTCTGAATAGTAAATAAAATAACTAGGAGAGGAAGTTCATTAAAGCTGAAGGACAACCAAACTGAAGAATTAAACTTTATAGCACTATTTCCAGGTCTTTCTTTTTTTTTACTAAGGGGAAGATTAAGAGACATCATAAGAAATTAATTATTTAAATGATACTGAACAACATGCCACATTCAAGAAAGGTATGACATGTTGCTATGTATAATGATGGCAAGAAACTACAAGTAAGAAAGACTAATCATATCTCATCATATCTCAAAAAAATGCATGTTATTTTATTATTTTTTGTTTAATTTATTGATTAGTTTGCTTGCTGTTTATCATTTAACTAAATAACTGAGCAGGCCCAATTACCTTTTTCTGCCATGCTCAAGGCTTTTAAACCCATTATTTTGTTAGATCCCAAGGTGATAATTTAGGTAAAGGTTCTTGATCAACCATTTGCACAAGTACTTTGCAAAAGATGGTTATGTAAAGCCCATACCAAGCAAAGAAGCAACTTTACAAAATCCACTGATTTTGTTCCTGTCACTTGCCCCAAAGCTGAGACACTAACAGAGGATGCATCAGCTATACCATCTGGACATTAAGTAAGCAATCATGCCTAATAGAGCACCCTTGGAAAGCCCATCACACAGTAATTAATAACAATCCTTTTGTGAGAGTAAGGTTACTTACATCTCCATGTAAGAGGTGTGTACCATACACCCCTTTCTCATATGGAAAATGTTGGGGGTTGCAGCACATGTTGATAAGGAAGATTTTTTTTTCTTTCAGTTACCCTGCATTGCAATTCTGATGATAGTTTACATGACTTGGTAAATAATCTCTACTGAAGCCACTTCTTTTGACACAAGTTATGTGACCGTTTCTATTCTTAGTTTAGGAGAGGTCTGATGTGCTTGGCACAGTTGTAGAACTGACAATCCTAATTTTAAAAGTCATGTTAATGTATCAGGAAGGTAGATATCAATCATTGCAGGAACGAAAAGTTACACAACAATGGAGTCTTATTTTACCAAGTACAATATTTGGGAGCAATCCAAAAGAACTGGGGCAAAATGTATCGATGCTCTACACCATGCAACACTACCACTCTGAAACTAAATGCCATCTCTGCCTTTGCTATGTTATCATCCAACATATGCAGCTCACAGACATGATGTGGCTAAAACTGTTCCAACCATAGTGCATGATATAAAGGATGTAACCTTCACTTGTACGTACAACTACTGACCACTGGAAAATGAGGTCTTTAAAATTTAGAAATGAAAATTGTCATTTTGCTCAGTAAACTGAACTGAAAACATTTGAAACAGTGGCTAATAGTTAAATGTATCATGACAGAATATCATAAGTTAAAAATTTGGCTTTGTCATGTGCCCAGTCATATATATATATATATATATATATATATATATATATATATATATATATATATATATGATTGACACTTAAAGTGTTTTTTGATGGTGGGGATACTGTTTGCAAAACACTGATGAGAAATTTCCTTTCTTCAGTTGAGTAAGATGTCATGCTACAGCCCCATGTAAGTTATGTTTTGAGGTATGTTGTCATATCCCAAGATGATAGCTTGAGGGGAGGGTCTTATCTTGGTCAAATATTGTGTGAAATTACTAGACAAATGATGTCTGTATAAAAGCAGTTTTTCTGAAATTTCAGTCATATAGTAATTAAAATCAATCTCAGTCTTGCAGTATTTCTTTTCCAGCTCATTCTCTGCTTTCTGTCAACCATCAGACCCTGTTGTCAATCAATGGGCCTTTCCATTCCCATCACTGGCTGGGAGCCAACTGAGAGGAATCATCATCCAGGCAGCCATAAAGAGACACTTGAGCATGTTTATGTGTTTTTTTTCTTCCCTGCTTCTGCCACCTATGCACATAGCAAGGTGCTGAGTATGGGCTTGCAATGGGCTGTTGGTGAAGAGCATCAGCTCACCTTCACAAGGGATGTTGCCTTCAAGCAGCCCTGCCTGACTACTTCCAGAATGAGTGACGGCCTCTTCAGTCTCCACTGGGGTCAGACCACTGCCCTCTGTTCCTCTGAGTACATCATTCTCTTCCTTCTCTCTTTCTCTCCCCTGAGAGATGTGAGTGGATCATACTCCTTCTCTCTCCTCCCCCTGCCTGGCTCCTCCCATGTCATGGCCACTAATTAACCTTGGTCACCTGAGTCACAGTCAGGTCTGCTTCTCCATGGGCCACAGGAGCAGACATAATTAAAAGCAATTGTTTATAAGAGTAAAGCTGCTCATATCTCACATAGAGAGTGTACCCCCCATACATTTCCATGTCATATAAACAACACCAACCTTGCCTGTACTTGGTGGGAAGAGATATTCTTCCTCTAATTACACTGTTTTTGGGATTTGCACTTTTGACAGTTGTATATTTTCACACAGCTGTTCCTGCCTAGACATTCAGTTGTTTAACCAAGGGGCTAAAATTGCATTCACCGAATGGATTTTATATATATATATATATATATATATATATATATATATATATATATATATATATGTAGCCCTGATTAAATTAAATTTTGGTTGGGAAAGGATATGACTTTCCAACATATATTTAACATTTTCCCTTTGGAATAAAAAAGCTAAAAATAAATAAATAAATTACCCATGAGCGGGTCCTGAGTAAACAATGTATTGAATAGCCCAAAATTTAAAAATGCAGTTTCGCTGGTTTGAAAGACATTTTTTGGCATATATACAAAAAAACAGATGTTAAAAGTATTTTTTTCATCCTGTGGGATTCCCAGGCATTCTAGACAAACAGAATTGGACTGAGGCTGATACACCTCACCAGGTAAATCAAACTAAAGTACAGCAGGCAGCTAATAACCCGTAAAAATCACTTTATTACATCAAACCAAGTAAACGCTTACTTGGTTCACTTAAATAAACAGATTTTACAGGTCATTAACTGCCTGCTCTAGTTTAGTTTGATTTAGTTGTTTAGTTTGTTTTATCATTGTACATCTCACTAGATAACTGTAGCATGTCTGTTGACTACCCCCAACATGCAGGAATACTAGTTTCACTCAGAAATCCAGTGAATTCCATGTCCCATAGTTTATCAGGGAGACTGACCTTTAGAACTCTTTCAAAGGAGCCTTATTTTCCACCATTTGCACGTACAATCACATTCTTTCAGTTGGTACACAAACCTTGCTATATAGGAAAGGATATGTTTTAAAATATGACTGGCAAACTGAGAACCTTATTATGTGGCTCAGGTCTGTCTCATCTTTACCTAACTCAGGTACAGCACCAGCAGTACTGCTTCTGCTGCAGTTCTTACCATCTTATTCAGATACAGCACTTGTAATACTGCTGCTGCAGTCTTCAGTGCCTCGCTCAGAAACAGTGCCTATAATAGTGCTACTGCAATCTTTACCACTTTACTCAGGTACAACCCCTGCAGTACTCTTGTAAGGTTGCCACCCATCCCATTATCAGTGTGACATTCAAGGGGTTGAGCTACCTCATCCCGCTGCCTACTCGGTAAAGCAGTGGGACTTTAAAAGTCCTGAATTTTTATCCTGCCGAATCACCATGGAAAAGTCACAAATGCTTCCATTTTTTCCACGGCAATTTGGTTGTGTTACCAATGGTGACAAACCAGGACCTGCAGGCAGAGCTGTTCCTTGTTAGGGCCAGGTGTTGTAAATCATGCAGCAATTGGCTGCAACTTGTGAAGGGGGCAGGGATTCAGCCAGAAAGTGCCCTACAAAGATTGCGGCTGTAGAGCATTTTTTATTAGCGCTTCTACAGCTGCTAATAAAAAAATGAGATTTAACTTTTCATGTTTTTTTATAACTGAAACTCTGACCATGACCAACAAGCAAGCATTAAGTCAGCCATCAAGACGTCAAGCCATCAAGCCAGCCCATACTTCTGAACTCTCTAGATTTTTGCAGAATGTCTAGATTTTTTTCCTCATATTTTTTGGTGTATTCATCATAAAATTTGTATTTTTCTGGCAAGTCATTGGGAAGATCTGAGGACTGAAGTCACAAAATAATAACATACGTTTGAGTTTCAGACTTTAAATCCTTCAGAAAATGTATGTTAACACAGACCCTATTACTCAAGCAACTTTCTAAGTTTATAAAAGCAATATTTAAAACATATCCCTATTTTTGGGCCTTTGTTCCCACATTGTATCAGGCTTTGTCTAGATTTCTTGCACTAAGAGGTTGAGAGGTATGAAAGCCATCAAAAATGGGGTGTGGCTTCTAGGTACTTTAAAGTGAAAATGTGTATAACTTTATTTTTTTGGAAGGATGGGGGGCATGTTTAGTGGTACCCTTAACTGCATCTCCTTCAACACTACTGTGGTGATGTCATGGTAGGGGTTTGGCCAGTGTCATATTGGCCACACTCTCATGTCCCACTTTGGCCAGCTTAAAAGGTGGCAACCATGTACCGTTGCTGCTCTACTCTTCAGATGTATAGATGCTGTAGTATTGCCACTTCAATCTTCATCCCCTTACTCAGGTACAATACCTGCAATAATGACTCTGCAGTCTTCACCATTTCACTCAAGTACAATACCTGTTGTACTGCTGCTATAGTCTCCATCATCTCATTTGAGTTCAATACCTGTAGTATTGTTGCTGCAATCATTACCCCCTTACTCTCTTAAGGCACCTTAGTCCTGCAGCTGCAGTCTTTATCACTTCACTCAGGTATAGTACCTGCAATAGCAGTGCTAAAATCTTTACCACCTTACTCAAGTACAGTACCTGCAGTACTACATTTCCTTCACTCTTTAGATGTATAATGCTATGATCTCCCTTGCTTTCATGCATGTCAAGACCCTAAGCCACTTAATCTCCTTCACTTGGGCCTAGTCCTCTTCTCTCACCTATGAATAGTAAACCATTTCTTTTTGGGAGAGAAACAAGACTTCCGAGTTAGATGTCTTGAGTTTTATCCAATATACTTCACAGTTAGAGGCAAGGTGTCACCCAAAGGACAGCACTGTCCTCATACAACAAAAATACAGCCTTCATGTCCACTAAATCGATACTGTAAAACCTCTTGAAAAATGTCAGTCGCCAGGATAGACAAGACTTAGCCTTAAATGAGTCCTCCATCCTCCTTGAATGCATTTTAATATTAAGAATGTAATCAAGTACATGTGCATTGTGTGTGTGTGTGTGTGTGTGTGTGTGTGTGTGTGTGTGTGTGTGTGTGTGTCTGTCTGTCTGTCTGTCTGTCTGTGGCGATATCTCTCTGCAAACAGACACGTTAAATGTTAAGATGTAGTGGCATGATAAAAAAAATGTCAGGTCTACGGAGATATTCTGGAAGTGCACACTCATATTCTCTTGGTCTTCAATACACAAAAAATCACACTGAAAGACTCCCGTGTCTTCCTTCAATATTTGTACAAAGATAAAGAGCTGATCCACTTGCCCATATAGTGTACATATTCTGCATTGCTCTTCCTGAATCTGAGGCTAAATTACCATGCCCAGTCTGCTTTTAAACACCTTGTAATAATCTCCCAGCCTCACAATCAGATGAATATTTATTTATGAATGTATGTATTTATTTATTTGTATTCCATGTTTGTTAATTGGGTACATGAACTAATCTTCTTCGACTTCTTTCTGCTATAACTCGGGTAATAAAGTCAAGGATACATGGTATATATGTGGATAGTATGGACCGATCAGTAAAGAGCAGGTTCTGAATAACTTAGAAGGATACCAGAATTCAAACAAGAAGCAAGGCAATAGGACTGACACAGGCAATAAAAAAGGATAGGAGTAATTCTCAGGCCCCAGGTCTGCGAAGTAAAAAATCTTAACTACTAAGGTCCATAACAACCTTAGTTATCCTGCATAAAATAGAGTTGTTATTGTCATTCCACTGAACTACTTTGCTCAAACAGAACCATGTTTAACTTGTTTGTTTTCAAGCTAGTACTTGTGAAATAAATAATTTTTGACAGCAAGCATATATTCCCTTGTTAAATGTGATGTCTTCCAAGTCAATGCTTTTGTACAGAAAGCATTAAGACTAATTTCTTTGAACTGTGCTTATTTTTATGTTTCATATGAAACATTTTTTCCTGTGAGAATATCTTGCTGATTAATGCTATTTATTAAAATTGCTTTGCAGGCCACAGAACAGTGAGGAACTAACTGGAAGGCCAAGAAAAAATAATAATAAGGTTGCAGTCCATTGCTCCAAAGACTATAGCAAGCTAAAATGAATTAGAGAACATGATGCCAACTTGACAATGAGTGAGAACCTAATAACAACTCTTTCAGAAGAGTCAATACAGATGGGAGCAAGAGAGAGATAGACAGGGAGAAAACTTACCAGTATAAAATCTTCTTTTCAATGATATAAGTTGCAGTTATGCCTCATAAAAGGAATGTGTATGTTTTATGAGTGAAAACCGCATCATGATAGAAAAGGAACATGATATGCTGAAGCCATTTTTAGCAGCTTTCATCTTTTTCATACACAAATGGCTGAACAAAAGGAAATATTAGTGCATATGTTGACTTTTCGACAGTGTCTAAGGCAATAAAAATGAGTGCCTTCATGGTGAACAAACCGACTCCTATGAGATATGTACCCTGTGGAACAAATTAATGTTTACTGCTACATGAAGCTATGTGCCACTGAGTGCTTTATAAATGAAGAAAGTTAAAGTTGCAGTAATTGAATGAATTCTACAAAGGATATGGTACCTTTGGTGATCTGTACATATGGGCAAAACCTTGATTGTTTTTCATATTTTTTTTTTCAACATAACTAGCATCACTTATACATCATGTGGTCTGCAAGTAAGTACAAGATGTGAGTGCTAAAAATGAGTTACTAATACCATGCAATGTGTAATAAATGGGGCAACATTTGATGTAGTGGTTCATGTCCACAGCTACTTTCTATTACCATATTATTTTTAGCCTCTGTATGGAAGTTCAAAGCATTCTAATCTTTGGTAATTTTATTTCATTTTGATCATGGGACAAAACACTGTTATATGTTATAAATATAAATGAGATAGAGGATATACCCTGAACAAATGCCCTACTAGCAGATGGTTCCTGGAGTTTACTTGTTTTTTTCCCCTGGATATTTAATGTTATGTTTATAGGAGAAATGCATAATTTTGTTAGTAACACAGCAAACTAAACTGATATGTATTGAATTCTCAAAGAACACATAGGTTCATAGGTTCATAGGTGTGTACTAGGCTAATGGCCCTGGAGCCTTTACAAGCCTAGCCCATAGAAGTGCCCTGGCATCATGCCGCCTGACATTAGTTCCAAGTGCCTCTATCAAGTAGAGCCACTGGAGTTATCCCCAGGGTGAACTTTCTATTTCCCATCCACTCATCAAGATTTCTCTTGAAGTGGGCCAGTGAGGTGCTCTGGTTGACATATATGGGAAGTCTATTCCAGAGCATGGGCATTCTCTGGGTTATGAACCTGTCCCTCCAGCATGTTCTGTTGATTGTGGTAATGAGGCTGAGGTCTCTGGAGCATGCGGTGTAATATATCTAATAACAGAGGATCAATCTTTCAACAAATCCTGATGCCATTTATAGAAAATTCAGCACACCAATTTATTTTTACATATGCCTTAGCTGTACCTATGAGATTGTAAGACATTTTCTCTCTTACCAGGTATTTTCTATTTTTTTCTGATGCTGAACCATGGGGTTAGTATACAGAAGTAAGGGTCATGGGGAGGGACAAAAATGCTTTACAAATTAGCCAAAAAAAAAAAGGCAAATACATTCTGAAATGCTATGAATCTGCAGCAGAGATGAACCAGAACTTAAAAATATGCTCTACATCTTTCATTCCAGTAAGAACTGATGATATAAAATAGTCACTTCTTATCAACTTCCGTAAATCTAATTTAGGCAAGATTTATGACATGCTAAATGTCACAAATAGTAGAGGGATAAACCTGTAAGAACTACCTTAACTCAAAAAAAATTATAGTTTCATCTTGTATCCAGTTTTACAGCGCTACAAGGGCTGTTATCTTGAACAGTTTTTGGATTTTGGATCAGTCATCTGGATCAGCTTCCTTAAAATGCAGCACAGAACTTGAATTAAGGCATCATAACCTCACAAATTACTAATTGTTACCTTTGATATCTGAGTTTGTGGGTCAACAGCTGTGCTGCTATTATAATCTTTCAATTAGAACAAGATGTGCAGATGGAAGCTGAACTAGTTACAGGTCTTTAGCAGTGCCAAATCATGGCACTTAGTGTTTTTTTTTTTTTTTTTTGTCAAGCAGCAGTAGTTGTATCACATATTAGAAGACTGAATCATGCAAAGCAACTCAGTTATTCCCTGTGCAAAACAATAGCAGAAGGGGCTGATAATATTTTTCCTCTTTTGCAATATTTATTTCTCTTGTCATAAAGTCCCTGACAGAAGAGTTATAAATGACATCTGAGCTGCTCAGAATATTCCTGCTAGTTATAATGTTATATTCTACTGATCAAAAAACAGCTTAACATCAGGCCACTATATTTTCCCCAAGCTTGTAGGACGTGTATTTTAATATGTTGATTGTTGTGATGAACAGTAACCATTACTGTACAACTTTCATTGGCTTATCACTTAATTTTCCAAATTTTAGATAAACAGTCCATTCTGTACCACCTCTTGTATCATTTTCCCACTCTTCTAATTGGGAAAACTAAATGCTTCAAAATCTATGGATGTATTTTTTTTCTGTTTAAAATTCACAGGTAATATTTCCCTTATGGTGAGTCAAAAAAAAATAGACTTCAAATGCAAGACCACAAGGCCACATTTAAGATAATGTATTAATATACAACTGCAACAACAGGAAAACACAGCAAAGATCATGGTTTCCTGATACAGTATCACACTCTAGGGAAGTGGTTTTAAAATTCTGCGCTAATAATGTACTTTTTCTTGATAGGATATATGATGATAAAAATGTCTTACACAAATGACATCCCTTACTATCCTGGGTAAGTAACTAAGGAGCTTAGGTCCCCATTACTGACTCCAATATGAGACTGTCACTTAAACAGAAGTAATATTTCACAATTTCCCCTAAGATCACAAAAGGAACACAATCTAGTTTTCTGGGACTGGACTATATACATCTGTTCACCCAAATGTATTTTTTATTACACCTTCAGAACAAAGTATCCCAGTATAAGATCTCTAATACACTCACAATCAAAGTAAATTTAAATCTTACACATCCAACACTTCTGGGAAAGCCTGACTCAGATTTCCAGCTGTGTCTCTGTACCAAAATATAGTAATGCTGCCACCAATCAAAGGGTCTTCATGCCCTTCTAAAGCAGTGTCCAATTATGAAAATTAATTATCAAAATAAATGATAGCTATGAGCAGAACAACCAGGCCTTCAAGATGAACTCGGGCGTATCAAACAGGTAGATGCACTCTCTAATCTCTAAAGAAAAACACTGGTTTTCAGCCACAATGCAAAGTAATGAAAAACATTTAATAATAAGTAAACATGATTACAAGATTGAAAAAAATCAATTATTCTCAATAAACATTAGAATCCAACCACCAGAAATGTAATTCAAATTGCACGATAGAGTCCGTTATTCAAGAAAAACTAAACTTTCCTGATCTAACTAAAGAAATACTGTCCCTGATCTACTCTATGATATAATAGCAAGGCCAAGGCAAACTAACAGTTTTTTTGGTGAGTTCCTCTTTTCTTGATGTCTACTGACCACTCAGTACATGATAAACTGCTCTGTACTTGACAAACTGCTGTCTCAACTGTTTAATTTCAAATTATAGCAGTCAGATGTTTAAAAAAAATTATTTTTCTGTCAATCAGCTGTTTAAATAATCTCCTAGCAACCATGGACATTCCAATGACATCACTCACTGCTCAGCTGATTCTCCATAGTTTGTACTTTATTATGTCCCTCTCAAACATGCGCAGTTAGAAGTGTATCAAAGCAGTGACATATTCTTTAGACACTCTGTTTAAACAGGAAAACACTCAGCATTTCAAAGCCTATTTACATTTTCACAGTTAGGCATGCTGATATACAATACAAGTTAATTTGTGAATATGCACAAATCTCCTGCCTGACATGCTGACACAGATGACAGTCTTTTCAGTTACTTCACAAAGCAATGATAAGAAGCGAGAAAAGTTGCTGTAACCATACTCTTGGAGAGCTAACATTTCTCACCAGCGTTTGAAACTAGTTCAGTTAACTCATATATTTTAAAAAAATTTGAATAAAATTGAAATGGCTTACCAAAAGAGATTGGGGTGGGGTAGCACTCCTTTCTAGAGACAGTCTTAGGTGAACTTAAGCTCTAAGTGAGGGGCTACACTACACCTTCCCACCCTCTGCTGCCCACTTCTGCCACCACACATATCACCTGGTTTACTCTCCTGTCCTGCCCTACCCAAATCATCCACATTCTTCTTCCTTTTGTCACAGTTTGTCTTTCTCTTTCTTTTTTCCTGTATTCATTCAACACATCCTGAGTAGGCAAAATTGCACTCTAACAACTGTGGAGGAAAATGGTACATTGTCAGGTTTCTGGGTGTTGCAAGGCAATAGAAGTTATGAAGATTCCAGAATATTCTGAGGTGTATTTTAGAGTATTTTAAACAGCATTTTTTCATCCAATGAAGACCTGAGCAAATATTACAAATAAGGTAAGAAAATCAGTGTTATTCTTCAACTTTGCTTTTTCCTGTATTCTTTCAAATCAGCTTAACTGACTAGGATAACTGCAATAATTGTGGAGGAAACAACTGCATTTACTAAAGATATGGGTCTTGGGCTCCTGATGCCAAGGGGGGGGGGGGGGTATATGCTCTGATGTGCATTTGAATTTTATTCTAACAGCTATTTTATCCAATGATAGCCTGAACAAAATTCATGATTAAGGAAAGAAAGTTGGTGTTTGATTTTGTTACATCCTTTCAACACACCTAACCTGACAAGACCTTCACTGGAATAATGGTTGGGGAAATCAAGCCTTAGGGTTCTAGATGCTCTAAGGTACGTTTTACAGTTTTTTTTTCTCAAATATTTTTTTAAGGAAAAAATAAGTTGTATCTAAGGCTTAATGCCTACAACTGACAAACTAGCAGTCCACAAAATGAGAAGACAAATGTTTATGAGGATACATAAATCATACCTATGAATAGCACCCAATTCACTACCCCACTCAAAAAGACAGTCACTTTCTGTGTATCTTCCTGTAGTATTAGAATAAAATGAAAGTGAAACCACAAATGTCCATAGTCATATATGTCATATATTTCAAGTTGCTGCTGTTTATATATATATATATGTATATATATATATATATATATATATATATATATATATATATATATATATATATATATATATATATATATTGTGTATAGCATGCCTCCTTGCCCCTTTCCCCAAAATAAAACAGCCACCTCCATAATTCACTGATGTCAGAGTAGGGTGAAGTTTAAAAAAAAGAAACAGAACATATTGCAATTTGCTCCTGTCAGAAATATATAAACAACATGCATTCTTACTCTCCCCTCAAAGACAGTCACCTGTATAAGCATCTTATGTTTGATTATGAGGAAAGTGAAGAAATAATGATCACAGTAACATTTCTAGCTTGTTATTCCTAAACAGTGTACTGCTCCTATACAAGCTTTATTGACCCTCTATGCACACCTCTGAATTTTTTGAGGGAAGTTACAGAAATAATAGCCATGTGCTCCTCAGGTCAATGCAAGTTATAGTAACCTTTGCACACCTCAGAGGTTTGTGCTAAAATTACAGAAATAATGGCATCTTCTCAGCCTACCATAGATGTTACATAGACATTCTTTCCACAGTTCTAAGCAGGATCAGGTTTAGACTCGGTGGAGTTCAGGGCAAAGGCCATTCCTATACCTGTCTCAAAATCCACTAATACAGGTTTGATATTCTGAAGGTCTGAATGATCTATGAGCATCTTATGTCATATTCTTTTAAACAAAACTTTTTAAACTAAGAAAATGTCAAGAAAGTCAGTTACATTCTTCCAGGCAACCCCCCCCCCACCCACATCAAGCAGTTATAGCCATTTATATGTACAATGAAGATAACTAATTATGATAAAAGAAGATGACAATGCAAGATATTTCTCCATTGCTCCACAAAAATAGTTGCCATACATTAGTATTCCAAGTTGTTTTACAGAAATCATATTGGCCCTGCAAATCCAGAATAATAAGCAAGCAACAGCAGGCAGTTAGTTATTTCCTCCACAAAAGTCCCAGTAATTATAGATGCTTTATCTGTGCATATCTCAGATGTCCAGATAAGTAGTCTATTTATATAAATGCATAGTAGTCCTAAAAAGCCAGATAGTAACTGTTTAAACTGAGAAAACAACAAGGGAGTCAGATGCTTTCAATAGACATATCCCACCTGTACTTCAGAAGATGAGGAGAAAAAAAGCTGAAATTACATTAATCCTGTAAATGCATTCAAGTCCTGCAAAGCCAGATAGTCTGTTTAAATTAAGCAAACAACAAGAGGGACTGTTGCATTTAAATACAGATCCCACCACCAAACAGCAGTTATACCTGCTTCTATGTGCACTTCAGATGATGGTGTTAAAATGATGGCCATGTGTTGTGTATCAGCTCTGTTCTCTACAAAAGTAATCACACATTAAAGTAATTAGCATAATTCACATTAATCCTGCAAATGAATATGAGTTATGCAAAGCCAGATAGTGCTTATTTAAACCAAGCAAAGATTGGAAGGCCATAAATACACTATCGTTTTGTATTACAGTCTGACATCTAAAGCCCACATAGAATTAGCTATAACTAGAACTGTCTGTATAAATTAATTTATTATTCACTATCTGGTTTTGCAGGACTATTGCAAAGTTGAAGTTGTCTCTAAAAAGTAACTTCCCCTCTTGTTTTCTCTGCTTAACCAGTCACTGTCTGCCTAGTGTCCATTTGCTGGATTAATGTGATTTGTACTATCATCTGATTATAATCCTCAGTGATAACCAAAAAAAAAAAAATAAAACAAAACAGTGGAAAATATGAAATAAAATGAGAAATATTTTGCAAACTCATACAATATTGACAGGCATGTCTGGCATTTTGACTAAATGCAATTTCTAGTGGTTTACCAGAAAATCAAAATAATTATGAGTGATAGATAGTCAAACATATCAGGCAAAATATGAATGTTCTTAAAAATCAGAGAGATTGAGAAGTACAAAAAATATGTAGATACCTGCAAGTAAGAGAGAGAGAGAGAGAGAGAGAGAAAACACTTTCCTCCTCCCTCTGCAGCTGTTCCATAGATTTTAAGATTTGTTGACTTTCTGCTGCTTCCCACTCACAATTTGCCTAGATTTGTTGTGTAGGAAGATCATGATTGGGACAGACCAGGAGGCCAATAAATTGATGGGCAAGTCTGCAGCACTTTCTCCCTAGGCCAGTGCTCTCATTCCTCTGACTGAGGTGCTGTTGAAGTATTTATTTTTTCTTAAACTAAAGAAAAGTGAAATTTCTTTATGTTAAGAAAAATAAGCAAATAAATAAATAAATACCTGAATGGCACCTCAACAAAAAGGGTGATAGCAGAACCCTAGGTATCTGCCTAGTGGGTCTATATTAGATAAACAAAAGTTTATCTTACCGAACACTGACATTATCGAAAATCCCGGAACTTGAAACTGCAATTGTGGGGGGCTGCGCCCCCCACACCCCCCCGCTAAATATATATACCAACTCTGAAATTGCACTACAGTGAGGAAAGGGCAAATATTCCCATCTTCACTGTACTGTGCTCTCACAATTCCAGTTTTGGGTTCCGGGATTTTTGCTCATGTTTGCATTCGATAAGATAACCTTTCGTTTATCTAATATATAGACCCCCACCTAGTGTATATGTGCATGAAGCCAGCTGTGCTACTTTGTTTCTTTCTGTGATCAGTACAGCTACTCTAAGAGTTCACACTGCAGGTACTACAGTTATTGCATATCTGCTGCATAATTATCTTTACTGCTAAAAAATAACACATTTTAACCTGGTTATCATGTTAACTTTTTTTCAGACTCTAATAATTATGTAGTCATGTGTGCTATTATGCAATATCTATAAAGTGATAACAGGAGGCTATACTAGGTAATCTGGACTTAAATTTCTTCTGCAGTGCATTCAGGAATGCTTGACAAAATGGTAGTATGCAAGCAGTATATAGCATGTAAACATATGCTGAGAAATAACATTATTTTATGCTTCTGTTATCCACTTTATTTGAAAGGCATACTATGAAAGTAAACTGAAAACTAATGTGCTACACTGAACATGTAACACTCAAATGAAGAATGCTTTTTTATATTTATAAGAAATTAGATGGCGTAACTCTTAGCCCACCTCTGGTGTAGAGTATTCCAAAGCACATAAACTTCAAAATGTCTACTTGGTAAACTATACTTTGTCATAAACTTGAAAGAATGCTATCAGTCAAGGTACAGTTCTGACATGAAAAACTTAAATGCATTCCAAAGCTGTGTCTGCTAGTTCATGTTGCAGTCAGCCATAACACTGTAACCACTGTGATAAATGGCATGGGCTCAGTATGCAATATCTTCTGATTTGAGCTTTTAATGTAAGATGAAACTCAGCAAGAAAGCCATTCTCTTAACTGCTCTGTACTTTCCCTATTACTCGTAAGGGACACACAGGCCATTATTTAAAAGAGTCATTATTTAATGTGCCTCCCTCTAGTTGATTACAATTAACAATGTAGAGTATGCCAGGAAATGAAACAACTATGTGAACGCTTTCCCAATAGATATTCATGTAGTGAGTTTTGCAGTTGTGTTACCTTTGCTGCATTATTTTCCCTTTAGGACATGCCTTTCAAGAAAAGTGGATAAGGGACAATAATATCAACTACATTATTAAGACTGAAAAAGAAAACAAATCCATATGGGGGGCAATGCTTAATCCATTGTGTGATTAGCTTTCCGATCTCTCGATTAATTCAGGCATGGTCTGTCATTACAGGAAATGCCAGCTAAAACAGAAATTCAGAATGTCTTGCTATGCAAATTTAGAAGTGAAATAGTCAGCTCTGCACAGATGTCTATAAAGTAATACTGCATTTGAATCCCAAACAAAAGAAAAAAAACTGCAGAGTTCACTTATTAAAAGTGACAGTGGACTTTCTGTGTAGGCCAGTGACTTAGTTTCATTAAACAGTTTATGGAAGGATGCTGCAATCTCTGGTTTTGATATGATTATGGAAAGTAGCTGCTCCTCATTTTGAAAAGGATGTGAAGATTTTCTGATTATTGGTAACATCTGTTCAGAGATTAACATTCAATGACATGGTGTTTGTGTGTGTGTGTGTGTGTGTGTGTGTGTGTGTGTGTGTGTGTGTGTGTGTGTGTGT